>NW_028317915.1:1472500-1772500 GCF_062004578.1 Staurois parvus
CAAGGGTACCAGGACAGCGACAACCAAAGGAAATGCTTCAGGGGTGCAGCCCTCCTCAGACGGGGAAATCAGCCACTGGATAGAGAGAAAACAGGTGGCGCACACACCTAGTGCATTATCCAAGGTTGATCTACTGACTTTGTGCCTTGCTGCCTGCATGTTGCTGACCTCTGCTTGTTGCTGACTGATCCTGCTCACAATTCGGTGCCTTCTTGCTCAGCTACATTACTGGACCCAGCGTGTTCCTGACTCTGCCTTTAACTGAACTTGGTTGTCCATGGTGTACTACCGGATAGCGTGTGTATTCTCCAGCGCTTCAGGAAATGGACAGCCAAAGGGAAGCCAAGGGAACCAGGACAGAGATAACCAAAAGAAGATGCTTCAGGGGTGCAGTCCTCCTCAGACGGGGAGATCAGCCACTAGATAAAGAATAGACAGGTGTTGCGCACACCTAGTGCATTATCCAAGGTTTATTCAAAGGTATAAAAGACAAAAACATACTCACAGACGAAGCATGTATAAAACGTTTTTGCATTAAGAAGATGGCCACAACGGTAAGCAAGGTGTTCCAACTGTCAGTGCGGTCAAATGGCTGACGCGTTTCGGGGACAAGTCCCTTTCCTCAGAGCTGCTGTCCAGCCTGTGCTGGATATACGGGTACAGCCGCCGGCCACATCCCTTCGCCTCTCTATCCAACACACGCACAGCCAGCTCCAGACCACCTGTACCCCTGCTCGTCTGGTACCAGCACTCCAATGGTCCAGTCTTCAGTGTCTGCACTGTGGCACTTGCCCCTTTCCATTGCCCCTGCAGACCCTGTTTTAACTTTCAGGAGTGCTCAGATGAGAACTATGCAAGAGGCTACCCTCATCATCTCAAGGAAGCTCCTTCTTTGTATCATATAGACTTAATGTGTTAAAATATGTGGACACTCTCCAAATGATTGAGTTTAGGTGTTTCAAATGAAGAGTATTGTTATTACTACAGTATACAAAGATATTTGTACATTTCCATCCTTGTGGTAACAGTTTGGAGAAGGTCCTTTTCTGTTCCAGCATGATTGTACCCCAGAGCACAAAGCCAACCTCACAGAGATATGGTCTAATGAGTCTGGTGCAGAGGAACTCAAGTGTCTTTCACAGAGCCCTGACCTCAACCCTACTGAACACCTTTGGGATGAATGGAACGCAGAATAACTGCCAGGTTTTCACACCCAACATCGGTACCTGCCCTCACAAATGTTTCTTTGGCTGTATGGACACAACAGACTACCATGAATGAGCCCAAAATTAACCTGTCTCTCCAAATCACCCTCTAGTGCAGTGGTCGGCAAGCCGCGGCTCGCGAGCCACATGCGGCTCTTTACACAATTTAATGCGGCTCTTCTGTGTGCTGGGCGCCCGTTCCCCTCCCTCCTCTCGGGCGGCCGCCCCAAAAGTCAGGACTCTGCAGCTAGCACAGCAATGGGCAAACTACGGCGCGGCGGACCTTTAATCCGGCCCGCGGAGCGTGGCAAACATTGGCTGTCAGGATGTAGGCGGGGCAGCGTGACGAACTCCTCTCCTCTCACAGTCCGCCCTGAAGACCGGAACGGCGCGGGAACACGGCGAGAGGAACGCGCGGAGCAAAGGTAAGTGAATTGACACAATATGGGGAATGAATTACTATAGGGGGGATGAATTACTATATGGGGGATGAATTACTATATGGGGATGAATTACTATATGGGGGATGAATTACTATATGGGGGATGAATTACTATGGGGGATGAATTACTATATGGGGGATGAATTACTATGGGGGATGAATTACTATATGGGGGATGAATTACTATATGGGGGATGAATTACTATGGGGGATGAATTACTATATGGGGGATGAATTACTATATGGGGGATGAATTACTATATGGGGGATGAATTACTATGGGGGATGAATTACTATGGGGGATGAATTACTATATGGGGGATGAATTACTATGGGGGATGAATTACTATATGGGGGATGAATTACTATGGGGGATGAATTACTATGGGGGATGAATTACTATATGGGGGATGTATTTTCAGTTTTAAAAATGTGGCTCTCAAAATAAATTTCAATCGTGGTTTTGGCGAGATTTGGCTCAGTTGAAAAAAAACGTTGCCCACCACTGCTCTAGTGATATCTCAGAGCATCTTTTCAGCAGTAGAGCAGAATTTGACTAAAGGTGGAAGGTTGCAGATCGGAGAGAACACTCTGATCTCTTCTATAAAGGTATGATTAGTTGTTTGGGGTTTTCTTGCAGCCTGCAGACTCAAGGACAGCTAGAAGGCTACTTAAAATGACAATTTCGACTGCATTCTGTGATATTCTTAGCTTTTGGCATCACAATAAGGGCTTTTTTTCAGCGGGAATGTGGGGGAATGCAGTTCCAGCACCTCCAGCATTGAATGTACATTATGTAATGGCAAGGGAGGCTGGAGGGTCTATTGATGCTGACTGCTGGGGATTCTATTTTTGCATGGTGGTCAATTGTTGCTGTAGAGGTCTAATGTTGCTGGATAGGGATCTATTGTTGCTGGGAGATCAGTTGTTGCTGGAAGGGATCTACTGTTGAGGGAGGGGTCTATTGTTACTTGCCGATGAGAGATCTTGAAAGGGAATTCCTGTATGGCGACTGGCACATAGAAATATGCATGCACGCAACATCGCGCATAGAAATGGGCACAGTCGCATTGCTAATAAAGATGAACATAGGCTCGCGCATGTGCAAAATAATGCGAGTACACAGGTGCATGGATGCGGGAGCGTGTCCACAGTTTCTGGCACCAAACGGACTATTTAAAGAAGGCTCTTACGCTCTAACAGTGCTGACTGGTCTTCAACTAAGTCCTGCTGTATCCTGTGTGTTATCCGTTACTGACCCGGCTTGCCATTGACCTGCTCTTGGACTCTGTTTATGCTTCTGCTCATCGTTTTCTGATCCTGGCTTCCTTCTGACGTCGTCCCTGGCTGATGTTCCGGTATCTCATCACCTGCTTGTTGCTGACCCTGGCTATTGCTCTGGCTACGCTTCCAGCTCCAGTTTGGCTCTACAGTCCTGCCAAGTGCTTGTCCTGGCTATCTATTATATCAGCTCTGGTTGTCACGGTGTGTTCCAGCCTCACGCTTGTTGGAAGTTCTGGCAAGCCACGCACCCAGATCTTACAGTTCCAGTGGAGTGCTTCCTTAACCTCAGCTGGGCATTCCGGCATCTCCTCTGTTTCTGACCGGATGTCCTGCTTGATTTACCGAGGTTACACCTCCAGCCGCAAGTTCTGCCATCAACATCTGCAGGCACTCGTGTTTCTGCTGACCCTCAGCACCATCTGTTCCACCTTCAGTGGGGCCTGGGTTGGAGATGCAAGAGAGGCTGACCTCATCAGGTACGTGACAGATCTGTTGTTGCTGCTGGGAGTCTAATGTTGCTGTGGTAAGTATTTGTTGTGGGGGTCCGGTGTTGCTGGGGGGATCTATTGTTGCTGATGGGGGCTTTTGTTGCTGGCGAGGCTATTGTTGCTGGCTGCAAGGGATCTATTTTACTGCTTTTCTTGTTATCATGAACAAAATAATCCTGGACTCTGTATTCTCTAAAAGGAGTGGTACTGGGCGGTGGGTAAGGGGTGAAATCAAGGGACGGTGCTCGAAAGTGAGTAAGGGGGTGTAAACAAGGGGTTATTCAGAAGGGGGCACCTATTCTGTGAGAAAAAATCTCTGATCACATTACATAATTGTTAATAAAACATAACATTTTTTGCAAGCTTCGAACAGGGCAGGGACAAGGGGAGAGCCAGAGGGGCAGCTGCCCTGGGAGCAGTGGGAATTTGGAGGGTGGATTTGTACTAGGAGGTTGGATTTCTCTTAGGAAGGGGATTTGGGGGAGGATTCGTGCTATTAGGAATGATTGGGTGGATTTGTGCTAGATGGTGAAACTTTGGGGGGAGGATTAGTGCTGGGAGAGGGGACTTGGAGGGGATTAGTGCTGGGAGAGGGGACGTGGAGGGGATTAGTGCTAGGAAAGGGGACTTGGGGGGGATTAGTGATGGGAGAGGGGACTTGGAGGGGATTAGTGCTGGGAGAGGGGACTTGGAGGGGATTAGTGCTGGGAGAGGGGACTTGGAGGGGATTAGTGCTAGGAAAGGGGACTTGGAGGGGATCAGTGCTAGGAGAGGGGACTTGGAGGGGATTAGCGCTAGGAAAGGGGACTTGGAGGGGATCAGTGCTAGGAGAGGGGACTTGGAGGGGATTAGTGCTGGGAAAGGGGACTTGGAGGGGATCAGTGCTAGGAGAGGGGACTTGGAGGGGATTAGTGCTAAGAGAGGGGACTTGGAGGGGATTAGTGATGGGAGAGGGGACTTGGAGGGGATTAGTGCTAGGAGAGGGGACTTGGAGGGGATTTGTGCTGGGAGAGGGGACTTGGAGAGGATTTGTGCTGGGAGAGGGGGATTTGGAGGGGATTAGTGCTGGGAGAGGGGACTTGGAGGGGATTTGTGCTGGGAGAGGGGACTTGGAGGGAATTTGTGATGGGAGAGGGGGATTTGGAGGGGATTAGTGCTGGGAGAGGGGACTTGGAGGGGATTTGTGCTGGGAGAGGGGGATTTGAAGGGGTTTAATGCTGGCAAAGGGGACTTGGAGGCAGGGGCAGACTATCAACTCATGGGGCCCTCGGACAATAGGGGATCATGGGGCCCCTGTGTCCTCACCCACACTCAAATCACACCCACAAAAGCCTATGAAAGGTACCATGGGCATCTCATGGGGCCCCCTACTGACCCCGGGCCCTCAGGGTTCCCAAATGGTCAGTCTGCCCCTGCTTGGAGGGGATTTGTGCTGGGAGAGGGGACTTGGAGGGGATTAGTGCTAGGAGAGGGGATTTGAAGGGGATTTGTGCTAGGAGAGGGGACTTGGAGGGGATTAGTGCTGGGAGAGGGGACTTGAAGGGGATTAGTGCTAGGAAAGGGGACATGGAGGGGAATAGTGCTAGGAAAGGGGACTTGGAGGGGATTAGTGCTGGGAGAGGGGACTTGGAGGGGATTAGTGCTGGGAGAGGGGACTTGGAGGGGATTAGTGCTGGGAGAGGGGACTTGGAGGGGATTAGTGCTGGGAGAGGGGACTTGGAGGGGATTAGTGCTGGGAGAGGGGACTTGGAGGGGATTTGTGCTGGGAGAGGGGGGAGGCGATTTATGCTCAAAGGGTAAATTTAGGGGTAGGGGATATGTACTAGGAGAGGAGATTTGCAGAGGGAAAGGATTTGACCTGGGAGGAGCGACTTGTACTGGAAGAGGGGGAATTTTTGTTTGGGCAAAATTTTGGTTTGCAAAGGGAATTTATGCTTAGGCGGTAAGTGTGAAGATTAGTGCTCACATTTTTATTTAGGGGGAGGGAGGAGATTTTTGAATTTTTTTTGGGGGGGTAGACCGGTTGGCATGTTCGCCCTGGGCACCAGATGACCTTGTCCCGGCATTGGCTTCGAATGAAAGGGATTTGTAGGGAACACTTGTCTTCAGTGCATTATTTTGTAACCAAAACTTTGGAAAACTTTTAACAACACAAAACCTAAGCCATGATTAATAAAGAGACGGTTGCCAAATAGGATGTAGCTGACGGTACGAATTTTATACCCTTTTATGTGCTATTTAAAATTGTTTATGAAGAACATACTATTCTTCCTAGGAGGCAAATTTATTGTTGGCTGCAAAAGTTAACAGGCCATAGATCTTAATGAAAATATAAGTAAAAGCAGAATGCAACGTCAGCGGCTTCTCCAAGAGGACCATTGGAAGGTCTGGTATATTTACTGGCGGGATATATCCATATTTTGTAAAAGAAATGGTTCACATTGAAGTTTTTTTTTTTTTTTCCATTCATGCTAACTTTCTAAAAAGGTCATATCAGCATTTTCACGGACGCCTTGAACAATAAATATGCTTCCTTTGCTAAAATGAAAACCGCGGCTCTACAAATCAATCAAGCCCACTTGTCACAACTCAATTCCGCGCTATATTGTGTTCAGCCACGACCGATACCGGCCTGACAGACAAATCTATGACCCTTGTAATTTATGGGAGGCATCTATCTTGGCTTTGATTTAGTCACTTTATTCCCTGTTAAGTGATTTTTCTGGGTCTAGGTGGAATATTATTTGATGCAAGTTTTAGGAATAATGTGCCTGAAATTAAAGTTAAATTAAAGAAAAAAATAAAGTGTTTATGAATAGTTAAAGTGTTACTAAACCCCGGACCCTGCATTCACTATATCCGGTCTCCCCGGACCCTGCATTCATTATATCTGCTCTCCCGGACCCTGCATTCACTATATCCGGTCTCCCCAGACCCTGCATTCACTATATCCACTCTCCCCAGACCCTGCATTCACTATATCTGGTCTCCCTGGACCCTGCATTCACTATATCTGGTCTCCCTGGACCCTGCATTCACTATATCTGGTCTCCCCGGACCCTGCATTCACTATATATGGTCTCCCCAGAAAATGCATTCACTATATATGGTCTCCCCAGAAAATGCATTCACTATATCTGGTCCAGGGGGAGTCTACTTCCAATCTTCAGGCCAAAACAGAATGCAAAATCGGCTCTGATAGGGAAAGGGTTGTTATATAGCAGTGAGATGGTTGCAGCCATTTTGGGATAGCCCGTCATTCATCTGTAGGTGTCATTGTTTCTTTCTGTGTGCATACACATCATACATCTCTCAGTTTTGAATATCTATATTTATTGTTGCATTTTGCAGGAAAACAATGGGATTTTCTCAGGAAGGAATATTACATCGTTTGTCACCGCATTCCATTTCCGGCAGGTAATTATTTCACTTCTCTTGTCCTTGATCAAATATTCTGAAGGGGATGAAATCATTAAACAGGTGACAATATTGTGATGTCTTATCAGATGGGGAAGAGAGGAAGCTGAATCTGCTGCTTACATCTCTACAGGAAAATGATAGCTTTGCAGCCACCGGCGTTACGAAAATAATTAGGATTTGTCTAAGCCTGGATGGAACATGGAAAACGCGTGACGTGTGCGCAGAACACAACCCGATGAGCAGGGAAATCTTTACAATGCGTTTGTACAGCGGATGTTTTTGGCTTTTGGCAGTTTTTTCTACAGCCAGTAAACCTCCCTCTGTGTCCATACACACCTAGACTGCAATCAACGTTTTTTGGGTGGGATGTTCTTTGGCTGGAAAAAAAATCCAGAACTAGTGGGTGTCTAGAGGAGTTTTTTTTAGCTGTAAAAACGCTCTAACGCTGAAAAACGTGGTAAAACCAGTGTTTTTGGATGCAAGTTTTAGGAATAATGTGCCTTAAATTAAAGAAAAAAATAAAGTGTTTTTGAATAGTTAAAGTTAAACCCCGGACCCTGCATTCACTATATCCGGTCTCCCCGGACCCTGCATTCACTATATCCGGTCTCCCCGGACCCTGCATTCACTATATCCAGTCTCCCCGGACCCTGCATTCATTATATCCGGTCTCCCCGGACCCAGCATTCACTATATCCGCTCTCCCCGGACCCCGCATTCACTATATCCGGTTTCCCCGGACCCTGCATTCACTATATCCGCTCTCCCCGGACCCTGCATTCACTATATCCGGTCTCCCCGGACCCTGCATTCACTATATCCGGTCTCCCCGGACCCTGCATTCACTATATCCGGTCTCCACGGACTCTGCATTCACTATATCCGCTCTCCCTGGACGCCGCATTCACTATATCTGGCCTCCCCGGACCCTGCATTCACTATATCTGGTCTCCCCGGACCCTGCATTCACTATATCCGGTCTCCCCGGACCTGCATTCACTATATCCGGTCTCCCTGGACCCTGCATTCACTATATCTGGTCTCGCCGGACCCTGCATTCACTATATCTGCTCTCCCCGGACCCTGCATTTACTATATCTGCTCTCCCTGGACCCTGCATTCACTATATCCGGTCTCCCGGTAAAACGCCACAAACCAGTGTTTTTGGATGTTTTTTTTAACCCCCCCCAAATTTTTTTCTTTAGTCAAAAAAAGGCTAAAAATGCAAATGTGAAAAAACGCAGGAAAACGCCACTAAACGCTATTCCAAAAACGCAAAAAACATGAAAAACTTACGTTTTTAACATGACTTTACACAGCTAATGTTACCAGTGCTATCAAAACGCCCCGTGTGCATGAGGGCTAATGCTGAAAAACGTGGTAAAACTCAGCAAACCGGCGGGTTTTTTTTAACTTTTTTTAGCAAAAGTTTTTTGCGGGGGTGTAAAAAAAAAAGCTAAAAAAAACTAGGGTAAAGCGAAAAACACGGCTAAATGCTAATGCGTGACGTGACTACCAGCGTTATTAAAATGCCCTGTGAGCATGGAGCCTAAGGATGAGTGATTGACAGCTTTTATTTCCAGAATTTTTCCTCAAAAATAAGCACATTTTTATATATATATATATATATATATATATTTTTTTTTTTTTTTTTTTTTATTTGTTTTGTTTTGTTTTGTAATACGGTTTCTGGGCTTTAATGGGAATCAGTTGGTGGTTTCAGGTTTTTTGTCATTCTTAAAGTAGAACTGTGGGCTAACTATAAAATTACAAATATGATGTAGGCTGCCCATACCAGGGACCAGAATCAGTGTTTGTTAACCACTTCAATACCTGGCACTTTCCCCTCCCTTTCCTGCCCAGTCCAATTTTCAGCTTTCAACATTGTCGCACATTGAATGACAATTGTACAGTCATGCAACACTGTACCCAAACTAAATTTGTATCATTTTGTTCACACAAATAGAGCTTTTGTTTTTGGTGGTATTTCATCACCACGTGATTTTTTATTTTTTTACTAAATAAATAAAAAAAGAGAGAACATTTTGAAAAAAAAAAATAGTTTTTCTTAATTTGTTATACAATTTTGCAAATAAATAATTGTTCTTCATCAATTTAGCCAAACGTATTCTGCTACATTTCTTGGGTGAAAATAGCCCAAATTAGTATTTATTATTTAGTCTGTAGGAAAGTTATAGAGTTCACAAACTATGGGATATATCTGAAAATTGAGCAATCCTGAATTACTGACGGTCAATCTAATTTCTTGAGGCCCAAAAATGTCAGAACAGTACAGATATCCCCCAAATGTCAGAACAGTACAGATATCCCCCAAATGTCAGGACAGTACAGATATCCCCCAAATGTCAGAACAGTACAGATATCCCCCAAATGTCAGGACTGTACAGATATCTCCCAAATGTCAGAACAGTACAGATATCCCCCAAATGTCAGAACAGTACAGATATCCCCCAAATGTCAGGACGGTACAGATATCCCCCAAATGTCAGAACAGTACAGATATCCCCCAAATGTCAGAACAGTACAGATATCCCCCAAATGTCAGGAGAGTACAGATACCCCCAAAATGTCAGGACAGTACAGATATCCCCCAAATGTCAGGACAGTACAGATACCCCCAAAATGTCAGAACAGTACAGATATCCTCCAAATGTCAGCACAGTACAGATATCCCCCAAATGACAGAACAGTACAGATATCCCCCAAATGTCAGGACAGTACAGATACCCCTCCCCCCATATGTTTGGACAGTACAGATACCCCCAAATGTCAGGACAGTACAGATATCCCCCCAAATGTCAAAACAGTACAGATATCCCCGCAAATGTCAGGACAGTACAGATATCCCCCAAATGGCAGGACAGTACAGATATCCCCCCAAATGTCAGAACAGTACAGGTATCCCCCAAATGTCAGGACAGTACAGATACCCCCCAAATGTCAGGACAGTACAGATACCCCCCAAATGTCAGGACAGTACAGATATCCCCCCAAATGTCAGAACAGTACAGATATCCCCCAAATGTCAGGACAGTACAGCTATCCCCCAAATGTCAGAACAGTACAGATATCCCCCACATGTCAGGAAAGTACAGATATCCCCCAAATGTCAGAACAGTACAGATATCCCCCAAATGTCAGGACAGTACAGATATGCTCCAAATGTCAGGACAGTACAGATATCCCCCAAATGTCAGAACAGTACAGATATCCCCCAAATGTCAGGACAGTACAGATATCCCCCAAATGTCAGAACAGTACAGATATCCCCCAAATGTCAGGACAGTACAGATATCCCCCAAATGTCAGAACAGTACAGATATCCTCCAAATGTCAGAACAGTACAGATATCACCCAAATGTCAGGACAGTACAGATATCCCCCAAATGTCAGGACAGTAAAGATATCCCCCAAATGTCAGAACAGTACAGATATCCCCCAAATGTCAGAACAGTACAGATATCCTCCAAATGTCAGAACAGTACAGATATCCCCCAAATGTTGGGACAGTACAGATATCCCCCAAATGTCAGAACAGTACAGATATCCCCCAAATGTCAGGACAGTACAGATATCCCCCAAATGTCAGAACAGTACAGATATCCCCCAAATGTCAGGACAGTACAGATATCCCCCAAATGTCAGGACAGTACAGATATCCTCCAAATGTCAGGACAGTACAGATATCCCCCAAATGTCAGAACAGTACAGATATCCTCCAAATGTCAGAACAGTACAGATATCCCCCAAAATTACCTCTTTTTGGAAAGTAGACAGTCCATGGTATTTCGGTATTTAGTAAGAGTCATTGCGAGTTTTTTCAAGTTTTTGTTTTCTGTCTTCATTTTTTTGAAAATTAAGAAATAAAAAAAACATTTTTCACATTTTCTTTTTTTTGTAAACACTGTCACCAGTGCAGTGCAGCGTTATCATATAACTGGTGTAGTGGTGATCAGGGACATTTTTTTTTTGTGACCAGAGCAAAATAATATTACCATGGTAACACTAAACTACTCTGGGGAAGTGATCAGGATTTTTTGTTTATTATTTTGACATTATGATTACTTACAGCAGTGAATTTCACAGGTATAAGCAACCATTTTTACTGTATGAAATAGATTTATTCTGTATATATTGTTGTGATTAGCTGTGATTGCCCACAGCTAATCACATGGTACAAATGGGCTGTGATTAGCCCTGTCTATACCATGTGATCAATGTGACCAATCACAGCTGGCAGCACAATTTTACACAGTGAATGGCATGAATTGAAGCCATTTATTGTTTAGGGCTCATTCACACTTGACTCATTTCTAACTCTTGCCAAACGCCCCTATAGCGTTTGACAGGCGTTAGACAGGCGTTTTGGAAGCGTTTTTAAAGCTCCTCAAACGCTCCCCAAACACCCTATGCATGTTGTTGAGGCATTAAAACCGCACCACAAATGCATATAATGAAGTTTAACCCCTTGACGACGATCGCACGCAAATATGTGGCCTCTCGGCGTTTGGGCGTTGACGCCGAGCGGCTGCATATTTGCGTGCAATTAGAAATTACATATTTGCTGAGAGCGTGCGCCCTGCGTGCTTCCAGCACATACCGTGAAGGAAATAAGTATTTGATCCCCTGCTGATGTTGAATGTTCGCCCACTCACAAAGAAATGATCGGTCAAAAAATCGAATGTTCGGTGTATTGTAACACTGAGAGACAGAATAGCAACAACAAATTCAGCAGAAATTCATGTCTAACAAATGATGACTGATTTGTATGTTCATGAGGGAAATAAGTATTTGATCCCCTTCACAAAACATGACTTAGTACTTGGTGGCCAATCCCTTGTTGGCAATCACAGAGGTCAGACATTTCCTGGAGTTGGCCCCCAGGTTCGCACAAATCTCAGGAGGGATTTTGGCCCACTCCTCTTGGCAGATCCTCTCCAAGTCATTAAGGTTTGGTGGCTGATGTTTGGCAACTCGAACTTTCAGCTCCTTCCACAGATTTTCAATCGGATTAAGATCTGGACACTGGCTAGGCCACTCCAGGACCTTAATGTGCTTCTTCTTGAACCACTCCAATTTTTTTATTTATAGCGCAAAAAATAAAAACCGCACAGGCGATCAAATACCACAGAAAGAAAGCTCCATTCGTGGGGAAAAAAAGGCAGTAAATTTCATTTGGGTGCAGCGCTGCACGACCGCGCAATTGTCAGTTAAATTAACGCAGCGCCGTATCATAAAAATGGCCCTGTCAGGAAGTGGGGAAATCCTCTGGAGGGCAAGTGGTTAATTTACACATATTGAGATTTGTTTTGTTTTTTTTTTAGCAAAGACATGTCGCAGAATACATTTTGACCTAAATTTATGAAAATTAGATTTTTTTTTTTACTGGACATGTTTAATAGCAAAAAGTCAAATATAGTTTTTTTCTCAAAAATTTTCTTTTTTTGTTTATAGTGCAAAAAATAAAAACCACACAGGCGATCAAATACCACCGAAAGAAAGATCTATTTGTGGGAAAAAAGGTTGTAAATTTAATTTGGGTGCAGCGTTGCATGACCGCTCAATTGTCAGTTAAAGTAATGCAGCGGCGTATCGCAAAAAATGGCCTGGTCAGGAAAGGGGGTAAATCATCTGGAGGGCAAGTGGTTAATGTACACGTGTTGGGTTTTTTTTTTAGCAAAGGCACGGAGCAGAATACATTTTGGCCTAACTTTATGAAGAAATTAGATTTTTTAAATTTTTTTTACTGGACATGTTTTATAGCAAAAAGTCAAATATTGTTTTTTTTTTTCTCAAAATTGTCAAAAAATTTTTTTTATAGTGCAAAAAATAAAAAACGCACAGGCGATCAAATACCACCAAAAGAAAGCTCTATTCTTGGAAAAAAAAGATTGTATATTTAATTTGGGTGCAGCGCTGCATGACCGTGCAATTGTCCGCTAAATAACGCAAAAAATGGCCTGGTCAGGAAGGGGGGGGAAATCTTGAAGACAAAGTATTTCTGTAATGCATTCAGCTCTGATTTTTTAAATTTTTTTACTGGATATGTTTTAAGAAAAAAACTATTTCTGACTTTTTGCTATAAAACATGTCCAGTAAAAAAATTTAAAAAATCAAATTTCTTCTTAAATTTAGGCCCAAATGTAGGTATTCTGCGACGTCTTTGCTAAAAAAAAATCCCAATACGTGTAAATTAACCCCTTGCCCTCCAGAAGATTTCCCCCCCTTTCCTGACCAGGCCCTTTTTTGTGTTACAGCGCTGTGTTACTTTAACTGACGATTGCGTGGTCATGCAACACTGCACCAAATTTATGAAAGAATTTGATTTTTTTATTTTTTTTACTGGACATGTTTGAAAAAGTCAGATATTGATTTTTTTTTTAAAAAAATTGTTGATTTTTTTTGTTTATAACGCAAAAAATAAAAAACGCACAGGTGATCAAATGCCACCGAAAGAAAGCTGCATTCGTGGAAAAAAAAAGGTTGTAAAATTAATTTGCGTGCAGCGTTGCATGACCGCACAATTGTCAGTTAAAGTAACGCACCGCTGTATCGTAAAAAATGGCCTGGTCAGGAAGGGGGGGAAATCCTCTGGTTAATTTACACGTATTGGGATTTTTTTGTTTTAGCAAAGACATGTAGCAGAATACATTTTGGCCTAAATTTATGATGAAATTAGATTTTTAAAATTTTTTTACTGGACATGTTTTATAGCAAAAAGTCAGAAATAGTTTTTTTCTTAACCATTAGCCGCCCGGCCAATGGCCGTTTAGCGGCTTGAAAAGCGCTGCAGCTTTCCGGGTGCACGCCATTTGGCGTGCTCCCGCACATGCGCGGTTTGCGCGGTTGCAGAGCGACGCAGCAGTGCGATCTGTCACCGCCCGTGCACCTCGGACACGGCCGATGACAGATCCGAGTACCGGCTCCCGTTGCCGGTACCATGTGACCTGCTGTGACCAATCACAGCAGGTCACATGACAGTTGTATACAATGGATGGCTTCATTCATGATGCCATCCATTGTATACTAGTGCCTAGCTGTGAATGGTCACAGCTAATCACATGCACATGTCATGTGATTAGCTGTGACCAAATCCCAGCTAAGCACAAAAAAAAAAAAAAAAAAAAAAAAAAGCTGAATGAATCGATTTCATTCAGGTAAATGCTTGCTTATAGCAAAGTAATTCTTTGCTATAAGCAAATTGTGTAAAAAAAAAAAAAAAAATACTGATCACTTCCCCAAAGTAGTACAGTGTTACTATGGTAACATTGTACTATTTTGGTCATAGTAAAATATGAAAAAAAATCTTAAAAAAAATAAAAAAAAATTTAATAAAAAATTAAATATAATAAAAAATAAAAAAAAATAAAAAAAAAATATTTTTTTTTTCATACTGTCACCAGTCAGTGTCCCTGATCACCGCCATGCCAGTTATATGATGACGCTGTACTGCACTGGTGACAGTATGTAAAAAAAAAAATAGTGAAAATAATTTTTGTAATTTTTTCATTTTCCGAAAAAGTATGACAAAAAAATACAACTTCAAAAAACTCGCCATGCCTCTTATGAAGTACGACGGACTATCTACTCTGCAAAAAGGGGTCATTTGGGGGATATCTGTACTGTCCTGACATTTGGGGGATATCTGTACTGTCCTGACATTTGGGGGATATCTGTACTATTCTGACATTTGGGGGATATCTGTACTGTTCTGACATTTGGGGGATATCTGTACTGTCCTGACATTTGGGGGGATATCTGTACTGTCCTGACATTTGGGGGATATCTGTACTGTTCTGACATTTGGGGGATATCTGTACTGTCCTGACATTTGGGGGGATATCTGTACTGTCCTGACATTTGGGGGATATCTGTACTGTTCTGACATTTGGGGGATATCTGTACTGTTCTGACATTTGGGGGATAGCTGTACTGTTCTGACATTCTTGGACCTCAAGATATTAGATTGGCTGTCAGTACTTCAGGATTGATCAATATTCAGATCTATCCCATAGTTTGTGAACTCTATAACTTTCCTACAAACTAAAAAATACATCCTAATTTGGGTTATTTTCACCAAAGACATGTAGCAGAATACATCTCGGCCTAAATTTATGAAGAACAATTATTTATTTGTAAACTTTTATAACAGAAACAAAGAAAAATGTGGTTTTTTTCAAAATTTTTGGTCTTTTTT
Organism: Staurois parvus; assembly: GCF_062004578.1. Classification (NCBI taxonomy): domain Eukaryota; kingdom Metazoa; phylum Chordata; class Amphibia; order Anura; family Ranidae; genus Staurois; species Staurois parvus. The sequence goes on from NW_028317915.1 coordinate 1,487,558, forward strand.
TGTTAATTTAGCAAAAAATAAAAACCCCAGCGGTGATTAAATACCACCAAAAGAAAGCTCTAGTTGTGTGAAGAAAATGATCAAATTTTAGTTTGGGTACAATGTTGTATGACCGCGCAATTGTCATTCAAAGTGTGAGAGCGCTGAAACCTGAAAACTGGCCTGGGCAGGAAGGGGTAAAATTGCACGGTATTGAAACGGTTAAAACATATCCAGTAAAAAAATTTAAAAAATCAGAGCTGAATGCATTACAGAAATACTTTGTCTTCAAGATCCCCCCCCCATTTTTTGCGTTATTTAACGGACAATTGCACGGTCATGCAGCGCTGCACCCAAATTAAATATACAACCTTTTTTTTTCTCAAAATTGTCGATTTTTTTTTCATTTATAGTGCAAAAAATAAAAAAAACCGCACAGGCGATCAAATACCACCAAAAAAAAGCTCCATTCAAGGAAAAAAAAAAAGTTCCTAAATTTAATTTGCGTGCAGCACTGCATGACCGCGCAATTGTCAGTTAAAGTAACGCAAAAAATGGCCTGGTCAGAAAGGGGGGGAAATCCTCTGGAAGACATGTAGCAGAATACAATTTGGCCTAACGTTAAGAAGAAATTAGATTTTTTTAATTTTTTTTACTGGACATGTTTAATAGCAAAAAGTAAAATATTGTTTTTTTTCTCAAAATTGTCGATTTTTGTTTTTTTATAGTGCAAAAAATAAAAACCGCACAGGCGATCATATACCACCGAAAGAAAGCTCCATTCGTAGGAAAAAAAAGGTCATAAATCTAATTTGGGTGCAGCGTTGCATGACCGCGCAATTGTCACTTAAAGCAACGCAAAAAATGGCCTGGTCAGGAAGGGGTGGGGGGGAGGAAATCTTCTGGAGGGCAAGTGGTTAATGATTATAGATAATAAATTGATGACAATTACAGGTAGCTGGTTTTCAAGCCAAAAAAAACAAACAAATAGGTTCATGACATTCAGTACGGTGATTTTTAGGCCGTGCGTTCGTCGGTCTGTCCTGTTAGAGATAAAAACATAAGAGTGAAGCGCTTAAAAAAGTGACAAATAATCATTAAAAAAAACAGTAAAAAGTGTGTCAAAAAATAGGGTTTTTGTGTTCAGCCGCTATATGTTTCACAAATTAAATTTTTGATTATTGATTATTTATTTTATTATATATATATATATATACATATATTATATTATAATATATATATTATTATATATTATTATATTATATTATATTATATTATATATATATATATATATATATATATATAATAAAATAAATCATCAATAATCAAAAATTAATAATAATAATAATAATAATATATATATATATATTATTATTATATTATATATTATATTATTATATATATTATTATTATTATATATTATATTATATATATATATATATATATATATATTATTATATTATTATTATATATTTTATATATATATTTATGTTTGTCCTGTCAGAGAGCTCCTATGGGGTATAATGTATCCTGTACGGCTCTAGAAGCAAACCTTTATATAGTAACAATAATCCCACACTAATATTCCGGCTTTTCTCATCAATGTCACCCGGAGATGTTTCCGGCACAAAGACGTCAAACAATTGTAATGATGGTATGGGCATGGCGGGCTGTCGGCCTCCTCTCCACGTGGGACCCAATCCCATTCACCCCACAATCCAGAGATATTCATCACGGCCTCCCCCCGACACCAGCATAATTGAGGTTTCCTACCTGTTGATTGGGTCAAAGGATTGTTTTTGGTTCATCCCAACATTGTCATGTAAAATAGATTTTTCCAAAGGACATCTCTGCTTCCTACATAAACAACTGTTTGCTGTAACCAACAACGTGCGTCCGTGAGCGGAATGCATTCCAGAAACAATATTTCTAACTTTTTGCTATAAAACATGTCCAGTAAAAAAAAATTAAAAAAATACATTTTTTTCATAAATTGGGTGCAGCATTGCATGACCGCGCAATTGTCAGTTAAAGTAGCGCAGCGCCGTAACACAAAAAATGGCCTGGTCAGGAAGTGGGGGAAATCCTCTGTAGGGCAAGGGGTTAATTTACACGTATTGGGATTTTTTTTTTAGCAAAGACATGGAGCAGAATACATTTTGGCCTACATTTATAAGGAAATTTAGATTTTTTACTTTTTTTACTGGATATGTTTTATAGCAAAAAGTCAGAAATAGTTTTTTTTCTCAAAACATATCCAGTAAAATAATTAAAAAAATCAGAGCTGAATGCATTACAGAAACACTTTGTCTTCATTTTTAACCACTTGCCCTCCAGAGGATTCCCCGCCTAGCGGTAGCGGAAAAACGCTTCCCAAACGCCTCTCTGCCGCCTGCACACAACTCTAGTGTGAACGTAGCCTAACATTCAAATTTTCAGGGCAAGCTTTCAGGGTGTATCCCTCCTTTAAGGCCCAAGTAGTACAAAGTACTGCTTGGACCTTGAGGAAGGGGGTACACCTCAAAAGTTTGTCGTGAATATTTGGATGTCAGTGCCATTATATCCAAATCCCGTTAGCATAAGTACACCTCCCTTGTTCCACCAGACCCAGGATCTGTGCAAAGTCATAGGTATTCTTTATGAACCAAGCTGCCACCCTGTGTAAATTAATATCTTCCTGATAAGTTCTCCATGCCAGGAGGATGCTAATAAATGTTTTTAACACTTGATTTCTAACCACTCAGACCGTTCTAATTTTGCCCTTTCACTGCCTCCGCCATAGTAAATGAAAGGATGAAGTTTGTTTGCTATTAATTTGTCTGTGCTCTGCCATCCATGTAGGTTGCTATAAAGCCACCAGATCACTTTTACAGCCAGACTGACCTTTTAAAGTTGAAGTATTTGTATAAGTTCCAGCTACACTTAACATACATTTACATACAAAACCTATTCTCCAGGGCTTCTGTCCAGTCTGATCATGTCATGGGTACTTTCTCTCCTCTTCCAGTAGAGGTGGTGAGCTGTCCTATCTGTTGCATTTGATGGTGCCTATGTAATGACGTGTGAGTTCCATGCAGTGCAATAATATCCTGAACCTGAGCTGCGTTATGACGTCCTCCTTTGTGGTGTCCATGACAGCCTGTGCTCAGTGGAAGTTGGTTGATGCTGGCTAACATTCAACATGAGGGACTAAGGACCTCTAGTGGTGAGAAGATATGCACTTACAGCTAGAAGATGAGTATCGCAACAAAATCTGCTTTTGATTTAATTTTACTATCACCTGGCTACTTTTTCTTTTTTTTTATTTTCAAGAGTTTAGCTGCGAGGGAGAGTGGCCAGGCATCTGATGAATGGGTTAATTTGCTGTATATCGGGTGACCATGTCTACACAATGAATTCATGAATTGGTGCTTCAACCATTACTGTGAATATAGATAGATGTCCCCAGAAACATACAATGAATTATTTGAGGCTCCTATCTTCCTGAGCAGCAATGCTATTAAGTTCGATAGCCACACCAAAGTTTGAATGATATCTGCAAGTATAGAATGTGAATCCGTAGTCTAGAGGAACAGAAGCAATTATCCGTACCTGTGAACTGTGGACCATTCATTTGTCAGAATAGCAACTACAAATTGAGCAAATCCAGCTGGGACTGCTATTTTACAAAACACTAATCTCATGGCTTTCTCTGACTTTCCTGCAAACTTGATCCAGGCAGGGCAGAAAAATAATACATTTTGTAAATAATAACTATTGCATGTATTACTTCATTTGCTTGCACAGATATAGTCCCCAGTATTTCATGGAAGTCTTTTGCACCCTACAATGGTCCTCAATCCTAGCTCCCCACAGTGGTCCACAGCCCTTGTTTTTGACAGTGGTCCACAGCCCTTGTTTTCCCACAGTGATCCCCAACCCTGGGTCTCTATAGTGGTCCCCAACCCTGGTTCCCCATAGTGGTCCACAGACTAGCTACCCACAGTGGTCCCCAACCCTGGGTCTCTATAGTGGTCCCCAACCCTGGTTCCCCATAGTGGTCCACAGACTAGCTACCCACAGTGGTTCCCAACCTTGACTCTCTATAGCGGAGGTCTCCAAACTTTGTAGGCAAAGGGCCAGTTTACTATCCTTCAGGCATTTGGGGGACCAGACTGTGGCCAGTGGGAGTAGAAAACGCCCCATCATCACTACCCCATCATTGGTTTTAATGGGAGGAATAGTGCCGAATTGTTGATATCTATTAGAAGAATAGTGCCCCATTAATGGTGTCAGCAGGGGGACTGCTGGTGTCAGTAGGATGAATGGTTTTTCATCATTGGTGTCAGTTGACAGAATAGGGCCCCAAGGGCCAGATAACGGCATGCACAGGGCCACTTCTGGCCCCTGGGCTGCAGCTTGGAGACCATTGGTGTATAGTGATCCCTAACTCTGGCTCCCTACACAATCCAGCTCCCCAAAATGGTCAACAGCCATGACTTTCTATAGTGATCCTTAACCCTGGCTCCCTACAGTGGTCCACAGCCCTGCGTCCCCACAGCGGTCCCCAACCCTGGCTCTCTACCTGAACGGGGCAACCTATTTTCCTCTAATGAAGTATAACTCAGTACATGACTGTAGTAGGTATGCCGCTATGCTCTATCTCCTCATAAAGATCACCAGAGCCTGTCTACTGGTCATCTGACAGGCATAATACAGGTCCAGCCTACTAGGTAGGTAGCTGATTGACTCTGTATGCGTATGAACCATTGTGTAGAATCCTGCATTCATACAGTGATAAATATGAAATGATCTCACCATGTGGAACCAGCAAACGTCCGTGCATATTCTCTCGGTAGCCGAATGATGCAGTGTCCTGCAGCATGTAAGAATGTATGAATCCAAGTCGGCAAAACCTCGCAGACTGGGCCGAGCCATCGTGCACTCCAGTATCTCACCGGGGGGGGGTCGCACGTAGAAGGAGGACATGATCCCTTCCGCCTACATGTTTTGCCCCTCCCACTGACTGGGGCTTCTTTAGGGAGTAGCTCTGGTCCTCAACTCTAGATCCTCATAGTGGTCAACAGTGAAGCTTCCCACAGTGGTCCCTAACCATGACCCTCTATAGTGATCCCTAACTCTGGCTCCCCATAGTAGTCCACAGCCAAGTGTTCCCACAGTGGTCTCCACCCCTGGACCACCCCAATTCTAGCACCCCACAGTGGTCTACAGCCCTGGCTCCCTACAGTAGTTCCCAAACCAGGCTCACCATAGTGGTCCCAAACCCTGGCTCTCCAAAGTGGTTCCTAAGCTTAGCTCTCCATGGTGACTCGCAGCCCCAACCCCCTACAGTGGTCCTTAACTCTGTCTCCCCACATTGGTCCACAGTCTAGCTCCCCACAGTGTTCTCATACCCTGGATCCCCATAATGGTCCACAGTCCAGCTCTCTACATTGTTCCCCAACCCTGACTCTCTATAATGATTCCTAACTCTGACTTCCCACAGTAGTCCACAGCCAAGTGTCCCCACAGTGGTCTCCAACCCTGGCTCTCTATAGTGGTCCCTAATTCTAGCACCTCACAGTGGTCTACAGCCATAGCACCCTACAGCAGTTCCCAAACCTGGCTCTCCATAGTGGTTCCTAAGCCTGGCTTTCTGTGGTGACTCACAGCCCAAACTCCCCACAATGGTCCCCAACCCTGGCTCTCCAGAGTGGTCCCCAACCCATGGCTCCCCACAGTGGTCCACATCCCCGACTCCCCAAAGTGGTCCACAACCTTGGCTGCTGAGTGTGATTAGAAGAAGGGTTATGAAGTCAGAACCTAACTGTAGGAATTTGCAGCTTCTGTAGAATGTGAAAGAGTTCTGCACAACACCTTGAGTGACACAGGGATGCAATCCATTGCCTTTGCTGTTCATAGTGCTGATGGATGACATCATTCAGAACTGTGCAGATCAAGACCATCTGAAATGGGCAAATGGTGAACAAATTATTTTCACATCAAACTGTTGACCTTCCCTGATGGACTCATATTTAATGTTAGAACAGAAAAAAAATCATCTATACCTTGACATGTGGAAATATGAACTTTAAAAATGGAACGTGTGCAAGTGAAAAGTCAATGACCATAAGAAGACACGCAATACACAGTCAAGGTCAAATACTGTTGGATTGGCCAATCAGACGCTGGCATTATGGAGCTTACACCCCTTACAGGAAATGTCCTGTAGGGAGGTCAAACACCACCATGAATCTGTGAAGATCTAATAGAATATTTCCTGCAAGTACAATGGTGGCAAGGGTGGCAGGTAAGTTGACCTGGGACCAAATTACCAGATATTCCTTTTAAGTCTTTTTTTTATCACCACCACATTAAAGTTAACAAAGAATGCAGTGTTCAAAACTGTCACTTTACTGTTAACATGTCGTTTGTAATATTGGCACTTGGAGTTACAAGTAAAGTGCATTTTGGAACTATTTTGGATTACACATCTTCCTATTTCTCTTTTCATCAACAGGATTTACAATAAAACTTTAGGGAAGGCAGTTGCAGGTATTATATCTGAAGCACTAAGATAAGAAAGTGAGGTTTGTGCCCTGGTGTGCTAGGATCCAGCAAAGTCCCTGTAAATGAAAAAGCACGCACAGACCTGGTAAAGTCATAGCATACCATTCAACGGCAATCCTTGCCAACTTTGGATATCTAAAAGTAAGACAAAAACCAAGTGTACTGGATCATGCTGAGAATAATTTATTTACAAATATTAATGTGGCACTGAACAGTATCTGGGCACCATAATCTAAAAACACTATTTAATTCATTTTTAATATTCAAAGCAAATTCACTCATCCTTCCATGTTTCCATGCTTTATTTTGTTGAGAAATCAGTTTGAAGAACATCCTCTAGCATTTCTAGCTGCAGCAATCTTGAGTAAGAGAAGATGATATATGCAGGATTTGTAATACCTCATCTGGAATATGCAGTTCAGTTTTGGGCACCAATGAAAAAGTAAGCAATCTTCCCTCTAAGTCTCTCCTTCCACTTGGGATCAGCTGCATTTTTACCACGAGGCAAACAAGGTGTTTGCCTTGGGCGCCAATATTCAGAGGGGGGGGGGCGCCACCCCCTGGAACAAGGGACCTGGTGACACACTGCAGAGGATCTGAGAAGGGTGCAGGGATGGCCGGCTGCTTTTTTATAATTCCGAAGAGGTTCGTGAATTGGTCAGTGGTAGGAGAGGGTGGTGGCGCCGAGGGAAGGGGGGGGGGTGTTGGTTCTGAGTTGCCACTGTACAGCACTGCTCGGGGTGAGTAGTACTCACTGGAATGGGGTTTCTGCAGTCACCCTCTCCATAGGTGCATCTCTCCTAGGACCCTCAAGGAGAATATCTTCACTCAGGGATCTCTTGGTCCGGTCTAAAAGGCTTTTGCAACCTGCCCTATCCTCCACCTCCATAAGGGGAAGTCCACAGCCGGTTCTCCTGGGTGCAGAGCTATTCCCCAGCCATCAGCCTTGTCCAGGGCCTCCTCGTGCTGGCTACATTTGTGCAGGTGAGGGGTGTTTGACTCCCATGCCCCAACTTCAACTAGGGTTTCTCCCAACCTGGCTTATAACTGGGCACTGACTCAACCATTACATTGTTGGTTATGTGTTAGAGAAGACACTAGTAGCTTGTGATGAGGCAGAACTTGGTTTACTTGTGTGGCTTAAGTTGCAAACATACAAAACATTTCAGCAAACTGTAACAGCAGACATCTTGGTTATGAAAAGAGAGAGAAAAAAAAAAGAACCAACAAGCTTTACAGATATGCACAACTGGTAACCTTAGTGTACAGTGCCATCTACTGGTCAAGTGATATTAACACACAATACTGTATATAGTACATGCTGTTGCATCCCCAACATACATCACCACAGGAGGACTCTAACTAAAAGGGACCTATCACCTGATGACACTGTCTGCTGTAACCAGACACTACTCTGGCACAGCGTCACCTAGTGGCAGACTAGCTAGTTACAACTGCCTACAAGCCTATATGTCCATGTCCGAGTTCCCAACCTCATTCCCTGACCTCCAATCAGAGAGTCAGTAAAACAGAGATGCACTGATAGTGCTGAGGTTATGGAGGCCATATTTCTTGATGTATAAGTGTGCCAACAGTGTCAATGGAAACTGGGAAGGGGTACAAATCAGTTTAGCAGATTTGAACAATTTTCTCATCTGTAGCAATGACTCAAACATGTTGACATGCTGTTTTTTTTTTACATTCCTAGCACAATCTGGCTACATCTGTATTTGCATTTACATTGACGTAATCTATGTAATGCCAGAGACATCAGTCAGTCTATAAAGAGAAAAATCCATTCTTGATTAAGTATTTTTGATTTATAGAGCGGACTCATGAAAACTGCCAAAGTGAAGGGCAAATTGCCAATAAATCTGAGATCAGTCTGATAAAGAGATGCTGATCTCCTGACATTGTTGACATGTTTATGGTGTTACCTAATTTGTACATCTTCTTCCTTCCTTCTAACAAAAATCGGTCTTGTCTTCCTTTAAAGAATTTTTGGAGAACCTTACTACAAGCCATGGAGGATGTGGGCAGATGTGGATTCTGGCCAACAACAGCTAGAGTAGACAATGAAGCCGATTTTACGAAAGCAACCCTGTTGCCAGAAAGTAAAATCTAAAGGCAAGCCACCCTGCAAAAGAGGTATCTGCATACCTGGGAGCTTTCAGAACTTCATGAGCCTGAAATTACATGTGGGGCCAAAAGGGTGGGGCTAATAAAGGCAAAATAATAGTTAACTGGAATTGTTAATAGTGGAGTGCCTCAGTGATCTTGGATCGGGGCCAAATCACAGTTTTTTGGGACATGGCTGCATAGCAAGAAGGATAGTTGCAAGACACAAGCAACTAAATAGTAATCTTTGCCATACAAGAGCGATGATAATTACCTTGTAAGCGGGGCTTCGTGATTGGCTGGTTTTGGCACCAAAGCCCAAGTCTCAACCCAGCTCCAGTCCTGCTAGAACACTGTCCCTACAGCTGAGGGACAGGCCTGTGGAGATCAGGTAATCCACAGCTGGGCTTCTTCCCTGCCCCTGGTATCCCATGGTCCCACCTGGAATTGATGTTGGGCATTGACAGGGTCTAGTTGGTCTAGTGAGTCTACAGTAGTTGCTGTCCATCTGTACAGGGTAATGGTAGCTCCCAGTCCAGCTGCCCATCCTGCCTGATCAGGGATAATGGTCTTCTCCCTCCATCCTGTCTACCCTTCAGGTAGTCTTGTCTGCAGAATTTCAGCTTCTTGAGTGACCCCCCAGTCCCATTCTCTTTCCAACTCACTCTTCAGGGAAGGGTCTCGAATCCCAGCTACTGTTGGGCAGCTGGACATTTGTAATCCACAAAGAGATAGGCTGTCCCAGTTGCTACGGGCAATATTAAGCAGGACCACACTTGAAACAAGATGAACATGAACCTCAGCCACTGTTGGGCGACTGGGTATTTGTATTCCACATGAGCACCATAGCTCGCCATGTAAAGGCATACAGGACAACAATACAGGTCTCACTGATGTAGGCAGGTAGATGAATAGCACAGTCTTTAATCCCAGCCATCTGTTGAGCAGCAGGAAGACATTTACACAAGGGCCGCCATGGTTGCCATGAGCAACAGCAGGAACAATGGCATTTGAATAACACAGCCATAATCACAGTCCCAGCAGTACAGCACAACTCCACTTTCCCGCTGATTCCTGTGTTCACTTGGCAGCACATAACAGTCCTCTGGCTCAATCATTGCCGGTTACTACACAGTCTGCAGGCACTACCAGCCCTCCTGGCTGCTCTGAAGATCTCCCAGGACAAGGATAAAGTTAAGCACATTGCCGTCCTTTGAAAACTTGCTGCATGTGGCAGTCTCTCCCCTTGCAAATCTCTGTGTGTGCTGGTGTACTCACTCTGTTCTCTTTGCTCCCTGCTACCCCTTAGGTGAGATTAATCTTCAAACTGTGCCATTGATGAGATCTCCTCAAGCCGGCCCAAGCCCAGCCTGGAGGTAAAAACCCCCCTAGACCTAGGGGATCCCTCTTAGGCCACCAGCAGCCTCTTCAGCACTGCATCTTCCACTTGACTCTCTTGCTAGCATAGCTCTCTCATATGTATAAGCTAGTCTTACCACAATACCAGGGCCTCTTAGACTGGAATTGGTCAAATCCCCATAAATATGCAGGTTTAGGTCTCCACCCCTTCTTCCCATTGGCTTCTGGAAACTTCCACGAGCCTCCAGAACCAAGTTGAGCCAATGGAGTCCCAAACTGTTGAGTCACCCAGCCTGATCTGCAGTAACCTGATCTAATTACAGACTCACACAATTACCATCATACCAAAATAAATGTACCTACACGAATAGCACACTAGAGGGCACTACACGAGGTTGTCTATGGAATCATGCAGGGAGCTGTCCAGCATCTCATGTGGCTCAGCAAGAAGAGATACTTCTAGACACAGCAGAGGTTGCAAGTTCAGATCTGGGTTTCCTAACTTTATATGATGCTCCTCAAATACAAAATCCTATTGTGTCATAGTGTTGATCACTTCCAAAATATGATGAAACCAACTCTATACCTCTGTGGGTAAATACTTTACCCAATGGGGTAAGTGCAGTGAGACCAGAGGGGAGGGTAAACATTTTTTTTTGGAAAAGGTGAACTAACCCTTTAAGACAGGATCTCTACCTTCTTCCTGAAAATCCCCTACACATCCCAAAGACGGCAAAGCAGTAGTCCTCAGTGAAATCTCTAAGAATTGTGATTATACAAAGGAGCTCAGAACAAGTTCTGTGCAGTTAAATAAGTTGCTGTATGCAGACTGCAAAACAACAATACCCGCGTGGCCTCATTGTAATGACAAATGGTGGGAAAGTTGTCGGACTCGGCAGAACTGTTTCTTTGCGCTAAGACCGCTCTGGGGATGTGAAGTTCAAGATATTTATCATCTAAAACAATGAGACTCAAGCTGCGGTAGTAAACTTCTAATTTATCTAAAGCTATTTTAAAAGCGAAACTCTGGCAAACTTTTAATATCCTCAATTTCATCCAGTTGTTCATCCAATACAAAAATAATTGTATCCGTTTTTGTATACAGCTGGCATCGTTTTCCCTAATCTGTCTTTATATCAGCTCCCTGTAATTCTCTGCAGAGCTATTCTGACCAGGAGGGGGAGAGGGAGGGGCCAGAGTATGAGCCAATGAGGGCTCTTTTGCTTTAGACCAGTGGTCTCCAAACTGCTCCAAATCTGACCCTGGGGGCAGAATTTTTCCAAATTTTTGACACAGATCAGCCTCTGCTGCAGCCTGATTTGCTACTAAATTGCAGTCTGATCACTGGAGGAGAGTAGACTAAGGGAATTCTTCTTCCTGCCTGCAGCAGACTGATCACATAATCTCAGAAGAGAACAGCACTGGAGAGAGGATAACTAATACACCTTACCTGCACCCCTAGGCTAAATGAGCATTTAAACCTTGCAGTGCAAGGAGCCCTAAATTCCAGACAAATATAAGACACAAATTACTGCAGCTGTGCTGATACATTTTTATTATTACATCATTAAAAGTATGTTTTAATTGCAAGCAATGTAAGTACACTGACATCAATGATACAGGACTATTCCTCCCACTGACACCAACAATGAGGCATAATTCCCTTCACTGTCACCAATGATGGGGCACCATTCCTCCCACTGACACCAATGATAGGGCACTATTCCTCCCACTGATACCAATGATGGGGCACTATTCCCCCCACTAATACCAATGATGAGCATTATTCCCCCCATTGATACCAATGATGGGGCACTATTCCTCCCTCTGACACCAAAAATGAAGCATAATTCCTTTCACTGACAAAAATGATGTGGCGCTATTCCTATCATGACACCAATAATGGGCACTATTCCCCCCACTAACACCAATGATGAGCACTATTCCCCCCATTGATACCAATGATGGGGCACTATTCCTCCCTCTGACACAAACAATGAGGCATAATTCCCTTCACTGACACCAATGATGGGGCACCATTCTTCCCACTGACACCAATGATTGGGCACCATTCCTCCCACTGACACCAATGATAGGGCACTATTCCTCCCATTGATATCAATGATAGGGCACTATTCCCCCCAATAATAACAATGATGGGGTACTATTCCCCCCACTAATACCAATGATGAGCATTTTTCCTTACATTGATACCAATGATGGGGCACTATTCCTCCCTCTGACACCAAAAATGAAGCATAATTCCCTTCACTGACAAAAATGATGTGACACAATTTTTCCCACTGACATCAATGATGGGGCGCCATTCCTCTCATGACACCAATGATGGGCACTAGTCCCCCCACTAACACCAATGATGAGCACTATTACCCCCATTGATACCAATGATGGGCACTATTCCTCCCTCTGACACAAACAATGAGGCATAATTCCCTTCACTGACACCAATGATGGGGCACAATTCTTCCCACTGACTTCAATAATTGGGCACCATTCCTCCCACTGACACCAATGATAGGCCACTATTCCCCCTACTAATACCAATGATGAGCACTATTCCCCCCATTTGTACCAATGATGGGGCACTATTCCTCCCTCTGACACCAACAAGCAGTGTAAGTACTCGATTGTGACCAGGTACCAGCCAATGTACAGCAAGGCTGAAGTGTGAGAGGAAGAAGCAGCATTGGAACCAGTCAGTTCATGCTGATAGGAAGAGAGAGCAGAGTGACAGAAAGGTGAGCTCATCACTGTGCTGCTTCTTCTTTCACTGTTCGTCTATGGCAGGTTCAGGATATCCTGGGCTCAGAGGAAGTGGGTTGAATGATGCTGGCCAGCAGACTGAGGATATCTAGTGGTAGAAACAAATACTGCAGAAGAAATTGCTTGCTTGGTGAACATTATAGCAAAAACATATATTTTGTTTTATCTTTTACGGGCTATTCATTTTTATCTTGCTATTTTTGGCCGGTGTGCTACAGCATCCATTTGACCACAATCCTCCTTCCACATCAAAAACTCTGCAGGATCATACTAAAGGTTACTGGTGATCTCACTTTCAGATGTCTTACCAAGCGGTACGCTACCTCTCCAAGCAGAGAATGGAACGTACATTCATTTGATGAGCAGAATTACTCGTTTTCACTCTGCAACAAAGATTTCCATTTCTCCGAAGCGTGAAAACAACATTAGGAAAATGAGAAAAATGCTTCGGTCTATTTTATTGACTAAAGCATTCATCAAATCAAACAGTTCTGCCTTTTCTTCACTGTACAACAGAGATGGCAAATGTAAATCGAGAAAAGATTTTTAAAGCCCAACAGCAGCTTCAACCACAAAAATAAAAATTGCCCAATTCCAGCTTTTACTGCAGCACCTTTGGCACCGTCCCCTAAAAACACTCAGCAGTGGGCAGTCCCTCTGAGTAGTATAGGTAAAAGACACACAGTGAGCGCTCTCAAAGAAACAGAAGCTGAACATCCAGGATAAACGCATATAAAAATCCTCAATAAAACATATACATATAAAATTCAGCGCTGTAAAATGATCAAATCATGCAAATCAACACAATAATAGTCCTGAAAAGGTGCTCATTAATTCCCAGTGTCAATGGAAAGAATGCAAACTAACCAGAAGCGCATTTAAAGTACGCATGTGTGTAAGAAATCCTGGAGATTCCCCTCTCTCCCTCTGGTCAGAAAATGGATATGTGCTGAAATGGATGATGATAACGCCCTCTTGTGGAAGAGCGAAATCCTGCAGGCCAAGAAGCTCCCAGGATAGGATATTCCTCTTCAATGGAACCAGGGCTGGGATTGAAATCACTCTGTGGCTGTGAAATTGGGAGAGAGACCCCTCACAGAGAACACAGAGAGATACTCATAATGTAGTATATTACTTCAATTTATTTCAAAAAACCAAGTAAAAAACATGTAATCAGGTGGCAAGTGAAAGTGACCCACTGACCCTCTTAAAATTAAAGCTGGCCGCCGGGCCTCCACATGGCACCGGCGGCATAGTGTCAATGACGTCCACAGGCTCCTCCCGCCACGTTTCGTGCACACACACTTCTTCTGAGGTAGAGCAAGAGGGTATTATCATCATCCATTTCAGCACATATCCATTTTCTGACCAGAGGGAGAGAGGGGAATCTCCAGGATTTCTTACACACATGCGTACTTTAAATGCGCTTCTGGTTAGTTTGCATTCTTTCCATTGACACTGGGAATTAATGAGCACCTTTTCAGGACTATTATTGTGTTGATTTGCATGATTTGATCATTTTACAGCGCTGCATTTTATATGTATAAATCCCTCTGAGTAGAATGATGCTTTGCCTCACTTCCTGTGGGACCAGGGACTCATGGACATGCCCCCTAGGAGAGTTCTGCAGCTTTTAGGACCACCTACACTGGTGGCCAAAATTGTGGATACACCTTACATTTTTACAAACTTTTGCAGTTTAAAGTACTTTTTAGATAAAAATCTCTAAAAATGTCATAGCACAAGTAAAATTAAATATAGTAAATGAATGCCTTAACAAAAAAATATTTAAATAAGTTCAATTTTGGCTGGAAATGTACCATATGTTGCCAGGAATTGATTATTACATGGTCTCGAGCAAGAATCCAAGCAACAAGCGAGGACTCATTGAGGCTAGCCTCATTGAGTCCTCGCTTGTTGCTTGGATTCTTGCTCGAGACCATGCGTTTCAATCTTGACCACAGATTTTTGATGGGATTCAAGTCAGGGCTATTTCCAGGCCAGGTGTCAGGGATCCTACAGCGGTAGCCTCTAGCGTTCCACAGACCGGATTCCCCCAAGGCGCAGAATCTAAGTCCCTACCTGCTTGTTCACCAGGGCCCCTGATGGTGGGGATGGACTTGGAGCAGGCCGAGACCAGGTCGCGGCCCCTGAGTTCACCCAGCTGTGGTAGAAGCACCGTTGGAGGTGTATAGCAGGTGAGAGTCTGATGGGAGGAGGTCACAAGAGCAGCGTCAGGCAGGCCGGGTCGGTAACAGTGGTGGCGGCGTGGTACAAAATCAGCAGGCAGAGGAATAAACAGGTCACAAGCCGGGTTCGTTAACAGGAGATCAGAACGTGCAGGGTTAAGCAGGAGAATGGTCAGACAAGCCAGGAATCAGAACAGGAGACAGACAGCAAATCAGGGTCAGGCAGGGTCGGCAACAAGACAATCTTCTAAACAGGAACTTCAGGAAACAGGTAAGACCATACGGCACTTGAGCATTGCAAGAGCTGGGTTTAAATAGCCCGCCCGACTCCTGATAGGCGCTCCTGGGTCCTAGTGCCTGCCCGGCGACGTCATTGGTGACAGGCGCGCCTGGGTCCTAGTGCCTGCCTGCCTGTATGTCTTGTCAGGATGCTACGCATGTGCAGATTCGATCGCCGCGGTGATCTTCCCATTCCCTGACACCAGGGAAGCAGAGGAATTTTCTTGTCATTGAACCATTTAAGGTATTTACGAGCTACATGGCATGGAGCTCCATCCTGTTGAAAAGAAAATTCTGTGCCTTTGTCCGATAAGTCGCTTATTGATGGGATCAACTTTGGTTCCTGGACCTCTTTGATGTATCGCTCTGCATTAATAATGCCATCAATAACCTGCATTCGTCCAACACCATACCAAGACATGCAGCTCCATATCATGACGCTTTGAGGGTGTTTTATTGTTGCTGTCATGCACTCAGGAAGGCATTCTTCTCCTGACCTTCTTCACACGTATCGAACACCATCGCTTCCGAAAATAGAAATTTGTGTTTCATCACTCCAAATAATTTCTTTCCAATCTCCTGTTGTCCAATGTTGATGTTTCTTGGCCCATTCCACTCTTTTCTTTCTTTGTTGGCAGTTCAAAAACAAGGGAGTAAGATATCAACCAAAACTGACAAAATCAGAAGGTGTATCCACAATTTTGGCCACTAGTGTATGAGGAACCTTGTGTGCTACATGATAGACATACGTGCATTTCAGCTAGAGTTTACCTTTAGTTCACATGCATGTATTTCAACTACGTTTAACATAACGCAGCAGGTGGATATTTTAAAACAATATTGTTTAAAAAAAAGAAAAAAAAAATTACAACCTATAAAAGAAACTCACGGTAATTATTGAGAATTGGACAAGTATCAGCTACATGTGAGCAGGTTGAAATGCTGGTTAGCGAGACAGCTGCTGCCCCAGCCAGGTGGGAAACAGTTAATGTTTTCCGCACTTTCTCCTGAGCTTTACATCTCTCTCTCTGTGCTGATATAAAAGGGGGAGGGCTCTGCCCAGCCAGACGGTCTGCATGGGATGGACGACGCAGACAAGCCATGGCATGTAATCTCCAGCCTTTAGGACCACCTATGAGGAACAGGGATAGAACCCTGTGTGCCACATGATAGAAGACAGTAGACATACATGTATTTCAACTGGAGTTTACCTTTAGTTGGCATTCATGTATTTCAACTAAGTTTAACATAAAGTAGCAGATGGATATTACAGAAGTCAAAAGGTATTTATACTGTATGTAGCACCCTCCTTGTCAGCTAGGGGGAGCAAGACTCCAATTGTTGGCAAGGAGGGCTGAGTAGCTGCCAGGGTGTGATAGCTAGCAGGGGTCAAATTATGGTCAGAGCTGAGAGGCTCTGCAGACCAGCCCTCTGGAATTTCCCCCTGCTCTAGAACTTTGGAGAAAGGTATAGAAGCAGTGGGTGGATCTGAGGAGTGGCTAGTCTGTACTCTTGGGGAATCTTGGCCAATCTCAAACAGGAAGCTTGGCAAGGGGCCAGGACAACCTTTAAGAGTAAAGAAGCCTGCTCAGCTCCAGAAGAGTTGGAGGAGAGTTGAAGATGGTGAAGACAGAGAGGATGTGAGGCTGGAGAGAGTAGCCTGGGAGGGGACCCAGATGGAGGGGGGCTCATGTACAGGTAGAGGAGCTTGGAAGGAGTAAAGTTCAGACCTCAACTGGCCTCCAGAGCAAGGAGCACCTGTGTAGCGGGGAAGGAGCAGCCCAGCTAGAAGGCCTGATAGCAGCCACCAACCCACCAGCCACACAGGAGAAGGAATGAGTGAGTAAACCAGCAGCCCCTAGGCCAGAAAGCGGAAGGAGGCACTCTAGTGGAAAGCTGGATTAGACTGCCACCCAGGATTGTTTTACTAAATTGTGGCAGGCACTGGATTCCGTGCTCAGGGATTCCTCCAGACAGCTGGGTAAAGAGGAGGATTTATCTGGGGTCTGAGGTGGTACTACAGAAGATACTGGCTAGCTCTCCAGAAAGACTTGTAAAAAATTCCAGGAAGTTGTCCTCAGTTTCTCGGTTCCATTGGGCATCCCATACACCCCGTACCCCATCCAAGTTCAATTCCCCTAATAAAACTTCAAAACAAGCTCAAGGACTGGTTATTGACTCCTGGACGCAAGTTGTTGAGACAATGCATGTTGCCTGGCTGTGCAGGACTATAGAGGGGCCCAAACTTCTGCAACTCCTAAGGGGGTAGTGCTACATACAGTATACTAAAAAAATTAAAGTAGTGGAAGAGGACTGGGCGGGGGGTGTTGCATACCTAGTGGAGGAACCTGCCGAGATAAGAACAGCCTCTTGCCCCTGATAAAGTGCAGAGGTGGCACAAAGCACAGAGCAGCATGAGAGCCTTGTAGTTCTTTTCAGATGCTGGTACAGGAAGACAAGTGTATCTGGACTGGTCAGTGCTGTGTAGTTTGTCCTCCAGAAATGACGGACAGGAAACTGGACACAGGAATGTAGCCCAATCCGCAGCTACCTGATTCATACACAATAGATTTCCCTACACTACCCTAGTAGAACACTAGAGGGTGCTACACATGTCTGACAGCTGGCAATCAGTGGGGTAATTATGCAACAAAATCATTAATTTGCTGTTGGCAAACTTCCACCAAAGTAAGACATTTTCTCAGTTTTGCTTATTGAGCCGTTTGGGTAAATTGTTTTTCTTTATTAAGGGTTACATATTTTGGAGCAGGGACGGACTGACCATTTGGAAATTCGGGCACTGCCCGAGGGCCCAGGGGGGGGCCCCATGAGATGCCCCTGGTACCTTTTTCAAAGGCTTTTTTGAGTTTGGGCAAGGATACAGGGGCCCCATGATCCCCTATTGCCCGGGGACCCCATGAGTTGTCAGTCCGCCCCTGTTTTAGAGTGTATTTAGGGTAGCCTAGTTTATTTAATTTAGTGTTGTTTGTGCTTTTCCACCCTCCTGTTTGTGTATTGGATCATCATCATATACTATCGTTCTACATTACTATTCATATTAATTTACTTTTTTTGTTGTTTGTTTTTTTTCTGTGAAAATAATGAAAATAGTAAGGCTATTGTTTTTCTTTTTTTGTTTGTTTTTTTCTCTTTAAAAAAAAATAGTAAAGCAAATATTGGCCTTTTTTGGCACATGAACAGATCCACGATTGCTGAAAGGAGCTTACATAGCCCCTTTTTGCCATCAGCAGTATATGGATTTATTGCCGAGATGTACTGAATGTGTTTTTTTTATCATGTTTTAATCCGGACACACAGCTTTAAAGTGCAGCTCCAATTTTGTTGAGAAAAACACAGTCTCTGTATGTTGTACAGATATTTGAAAATATTTCTACATTTTCATACTTTTCTCCGTTCTGAATAAAAAAAATACTTGTGAAGTGAAGGATCTGTTTCCATGATAATTACCTGAGCTCTTGCCCAATTTATTTATTTAATAATTATTTATGTATTATCGCTTTACATTATTTTTTTTTTTCATTGCCTTTTTCTTCTTTATGTCAGTGATCTCCAAGCTGAGGCCCAAGGGCCAGATGTGGCCCTTTGCTGGCCTTTTTCCGTCCCTTGGGGTACTTTTACATCCACCTACACCAGCAATGGAACATAATTCCTGTTGCCAACACCAACAATGGGGCACTATTCATTCCATTGGCACCAATGATGAGCACAATTCTTTCTATTGACATCGATGACAGGGCACTATTTCTCTCAATGAAACCAATGATGGGGCACTATTTCTCTCACTGACACCAATGAAAAGGCACAAATCCCTCCACTGACACCAATGATGATGCACAATTCGTTCTGTGGACATCGACAATGGGGCACTATTCCTTCCATTGACACCAATGATGGAGTACTAGTCCTCCTACTGACACCAAAGATAGGGCATTATTTACTCAAACTGGGTGTCAGGACATTTTCTATTCCCACTGGCCCTAGTTTGGCTCCCCGAAAGTCTGAAGGACAGTAAACTGTCCCTTTGTCTAGAAAGTTTGCTTTATATGAAAAATAATCAAATAGTTCAGCTAATAATGGTGTTATTAATGGGATTTTTTGACAGAAGAACAGGTCCGAGATAACTGAAAGGAGCTTATATAGCCTTTTTTTGCCATCCTTTAAAGTGGTATGTTCACGAATTGGAGAGATGTAATTTTC
Organism: Staurois parvus; assembly: GCF_062004578.1. NCBI lineage: Eukaryota > Metazoa > Chordata > Amphibia > Anura > Ranidae > Staurois > Staurois parvus. The sequence goes on from NW_028317915.1 coordinate 1,507,033, forward strand.
CGCAGCTCCTTTGTACTGAATATCTTTTATAGCCATCTAGTGATCGCTATCTTCTCAGCTCGGAGCTCCATGGGCTGTAGGTAGAGACTTTTTTATGGTACTTGGTTCCTTCAGCCAAGCAAGACCTTGGGTAGGCTGGGAGCTGTGATGTCCCAGGCTGAATACAGGTGTAGCACCCTCCTAGTTAAGGTTTAGAATGCTAAGTAAATTTAGTTTAGCTCTTCTGTAGCCATTAAAGTAGTTGCTGATTACTTTAGTTTGCTCAGTGTTTCACAGGCTGCTGGTCTTATTATTTTCCCCTCCTTTCTAGAAAGCTCTAGAATCACAGGGTGAGGACAGATAGAATGGCAGTTTGAACATTTATGGGGACCTAGCCAATCCCTTGGGAGTTGTGCCCAATAGGTGGCTGGAAAGCACATAAATAGTCTGAGGCCTGGAGCAGGAGTGAGTAGTTCTTGGGTTCAATCCTGCGAGAGGGCCCAAGGGGGCCCTGCCTCTAGGGACACTGCTTGGGGGTCAACGAGGTCTCAGCTGTAGAAAGCTGGGGGGCCTATTTCAACTCTGCTCTGGGATTTTGGTCTGGAGATCTCGCTGAAGATTACCAAGTGGAAGTTGGGAGGGGGTGTCTAGATGTCCTATGGTATTGTGAGTTTGTTTCTCCATCATTGAAGAGTGTCTGGTGGATATGGGAAGGAGGCAACCGATATTCCTGTGGCATTGTGAGTACTGACCTGAGCTCAGAGCCCTAGTGAATGTGTGCAATTCTCTGCTCCCCAAAAAAGGCATTATTCATTAGTGGTGATTTCTTTGGGAGCTCTATCTTATCCACTTTGTTTGCTTTGTGACACAGTGACTGATCAGTAGAAAGAGACGTGTCCTCTAATAACTCAGAATGTTTGGGTATCCCCTTCCCCATCCAAGTTCAATCTGCAATAAAAACACAAACAACACCCCCTTGACTATTATTGAGCTAGTGAGAAATATAGGAAAATGCTCTGTGCCTGGCTGTGTTTACACTAAATTTGGGGATAGAATCAGTTTATCAGCATCGGCTGCCTTGAGGTTGGAAGGCTGTGCATTGACATGGCTTCCTCTAGTGAAGGAGTTTGCACAATGGGCTGACAACACTGCCACAGAAAACAGATCCTGTTGTTAGCATCATCAACTGGTAACAAAAAGAAGAACCTTTAGTATTTTGAGAAGAAGCAATCGTATCCTGGGAAACACTTTAAGCCAGCCATTTTCAACAAGGGCTCCGTGGAACATTTGGGTTACCCCAAAAACTTCAGCTGTGGCTAGTTGACCTCCCATTAAATGGTGCCCATATAGTTCCACAGCCAACACCACTTGGCAGAACCATCAACATGGTCAAATAACTTTTTATCTGTCTGCAAGGGTGGCAATCAGGCCATCAATGAAAGAGGGGCATTCTTCCTACTGACCACCGATGTAATGTCCATTTTTTCTATTGACCTCCCAGAGGTTCCCAGAGACCTGGAAATAATTGTAAGGGTTCCTCTTGGGTAAAAGGTTTGAGAAAGGCTGTATGAACAGGGTAGGGCATTTAAAATTTTGATGATCCAGACGCCCATTACAAGGCAGAGAGATTGTCCTGTGGCTGGTCATCAGTCTTTGGTGACTAGGCTGACACAATGTAACATTCACAATAATAAAGAGGCCATGGAAAATGGTCACACTCCACAAAGGTAATACCCACGTCGCCTCGGTATACTAATAACAAAAAAAAAAAACTGGAAAAAAAGACATTTTTGAGATTAGCGTTTCCTTAAAGTAACTGATGATGAAAATTGTGCGACAGGCCAGTATAGTGATTAGTGTTGATGTCGTCATATGGTGACTGCCATTTTAATGAGTTCTTCGGTCTTGCAGCCGTGTAATGAGTTTTAGGTAGAATTGGAAATCAATCTATCACACACATAGAATAATTACTCATCCCCCGCATCACACCTGCAAAAATAAATTGCAGCATCATTTGCAATTAATTATTTCAAAAAACCTATAAACATACCTTGTCAGGTTTTCCTGCTCCAATTTTCAGTGTTTAGAAAAAAATGAAAATGAAATGCAATATCTAGAGATGTGGTTTTTAGAATTTGCTTTAGGAAATATGCTACACAGACTGCATTGTACCCAACACAATTACATTAATCTACTTTATGGCTTAAATTTTATTTTCATGAAAGACTTTTCATATGTCACTGCGATGTTGTAGGTTGCTGCATTGTGGAAACAAATTCTGTGTAAAGTAAATAGACTTTAAAAAATTCAGAATCTTCTATCAGGCAATAGAGTTAGATAGACAGATAGATTAGATAGATGGATGGATGGATGGATAGATTAGATAGATAGATTAGATAGATAGATTAGATAGATAGATTAGATAGATAGATAGATAGATAGATAGATAGATAGATAGATAGATAGATAGATAGATAGATAGATAGATAGATGGATGGATGGATGGATGGATGGATGGATGGATGGATGGATGGATGGATAGATAGATAGATAGATAGATAGATAGATAGATAGATAGATAGATAGATAGATAGATAGATAGATGGATAGACAGACAGACAGACAGACAGATTATTCTGTGGCCTTCTATCCTCTGATTTCTATATGTGCTGTAGGTTCAGTTTAATAAGGAGCAGTGTAAAGATGTAGACAGGCCCAGAAGGGGGACCCCAACATTTCCTTATTACAGGACAACATGCACCAATTCTGGTAATTAATAACAGACTATCTAAGACTTAGAAGTCTTCCTGTCTTCCTGTAGAAAGATGAAATTGTGTAAAAAGGAGGCATCAGTGAACAGCCCTCTTGTCACACGTCATGCCATGTTCTTATCATCCTTCGATGAAGGGTGACGCCTCTCTTCCAGTTCTGTTATCCACCATGCCGTGTACTCATTACCCATGGGTGAGGAATGATGCTTCTCTTCAAGTTCTGTCCTCCACTTTGCCATGTTCTTATCACTCATCAATGAAGGATGACACCTTTCTTCCAGTTCTGTCATCCCCCATGCTATGTTCTCATCACCAATCGATGAGGGATGATTCCTCTCTTCCAGTTCTTTCCTACACCATGCCGTGTTCTTATCACCCATCAATGAAGGATGACATCTCTCTTCCAGTTCCGTCATCTCCCATGCCATGTTAATATCATCCATCAGTGAAGGATGATGCCTCTCTTCCAGTTCTGTTACCTGCCATTCTGTGTTCTTATTATTCATTGGTGAGGATTGGCGCTTCTCTTCAAATACTGTCTTCCACCTTGCCATGTTCTTATCTCCCTTCGGTGAGGGATGATGCCTCTCTTCCAGTTATGTTCTACACCATGCCATGTTCTGATCACCCATCAATGAAGGATGACTCCTCACTTCCGGTTCCACCATCTCCCATGCCATGTTCTTATCATCCATCAATCAAGGATGATACCTCTCTCCCAGTTCTGTTACCTGCCATGCCGTGTTCTTATTATTCATTGGTGAGGAATGGCGCTTCTCTTCAAGTTGTGTCCTCTACCTTGTCATGTTCTTATCTCCTATCGGTGAGGGCTGACACCTCTCTTCCAGTTCTATTCTACACAACGCCATGTTCTTATCACCCATCTGTGAGGGATGACGCCTGTCCTCCAGTTCTGTCCTACACAATGCCATGTTCTTATTACCCATCAATGAAGGATGACACCTCACTTCCAGTTCCGCCATCCACCATGCCATGGTCTTATCACCCATCAATGTAGGATGACTCTCCTCTTCGATCTCTGTCCTCCACCACACCATGTTCTTATCACATATTGGTGAGGGATGATGCCCCTCTTCCAGTTCTGTCTTCAGCCATGTCATGTTTTTACTACCTATTGCTGCTGAGTAATGATGCCTCTCTTCTAGTTCTGTCCTCCACCATTCCATGTTCTTATCCCCCATCGGTGAGGGAGGATGTCTCTTTCTGTTCTTCTCTGTTGCTGGAAGTATCAAAGAGAAAGAAATTGCCTTTCCTTCCATTAATCACCTGTGGAAAGGTACTGAATTCTCCATCTGTCAGTGTGCCCTTCCATTGTTCCACATGTAGCAATGACAATTGTTCCATTAAGTGTTTTCTGTATTATCCTAAACTCTGAGCGTTCGCCCTCAGCTCCAGGCAACACAGATGCACTGTTGACTTTGAAGTAGCTTTAGAAGACCTGAAAATGATTGTTTACCTGCCATCCATCATTCCGTTCTTTGTTCTCATCATCTTCTACTGTTTTCTTCTAATAGGTTTCTCTTTTCTATAGTAAATGTCTTTGTTGTGTATACTGTATGAGGTTCATGTAGAACCGATCAGTGGAATCACATATGAGACTTAAAGCTGAACTCTGGCCTTCCCTTCAGTCTTGCACAGTTGTACCGGCTTCTCTCCTGTAGTGAAATGGCTTACTCTGATTGAACTGCACACTGTGAGCTTCTCACAGTATATTAAAAAAAATAAATAATACATGCACACACTTACAGTTTTTGACAATTCCTTTAATAAGAAGAAACCTAACCACCGTCAACCAAATGGATGCAGATTCACGTCAGTCACGATGCCCAACACCCACCCAACAATGTTGACGCAATATTACCCCAATGACTGCTTGCCTGCTTCTGACAGCTTCAAAGGGGGTGGGGTCTCCCTGGTGATGTCTTTTACCATTATTGGACATGACCATATTTGAGCAATGACTGAACCCTTTACTCATCCCTACTGATAAGAAAAGGAATGTAGTATTTATGACAGTTATGAATCTGTAGTATATAGGGATCAACTGGAAAATGAAAGAAAAATAAATTGCAAGAAACTGAAAAAAGAGTAGAGAGATAAGATAAAATTACATATAAATTCAATGTGAAGATGATATCCAAAAACACCCTTACACCTACACTAATTCCAAATTGGAAAAAAGCTTTCAACCCCTGAAAGCTTAAACTCAAAATAGATAGGTCCAAAAGAGAATCTACCCTCTTTAAACAAATAGTCTACATATATGTGTAACAACAAAATTTTCCCCATATAGTTATATACGTAAACTATCACCAAATCATAAAGTCCAGTGTCTCAGTGATCCCAACCAAATCATAAAAGTCCAGTGTCTCGATAAAAAAAAGAAGTAAAACTAAAAAAGATGTATTTCTTGCAGTGTTGATTGTTGTGAAAAACCTCAAAAATAAAGAAACTGTCAGGGATCACGGCGCCGGAATCCTGCATCACGGCGCCGTCCTCCCGCGCATGCGCACTGGCGGCGAGCCGCGGCTGACAGGACGCCGCGCATGCGCAGTAGAGAGTCGAGGGCGCGCCTCAGGCGTCCAATGACAGCCGGGGGCGCGTCCCAGCCAGCCAATGACAGTGCAGGGCGCACTATTTAAAGATGCCCTGCACTGTCACCCATTGCCGCAAGGTCTTATGTGATCCTGGATACCTGCTCCTGTTCTGTGACCCTGTTTTCGACCCTGACTACGCTGCCTGCCCCTGTGTTTGACCCGGCTTGTCCTGACTACTCTGCCTGCTCCTGCGTTTTGACTCGGATATCCTGACTATTCTACGGACTGATTTACCTGGCTGACCCTGCATGTGACCTGACTACTCCTTGCCCGCTGATTTGGTACCCCGCTTACCCCCCACGGAACCACTATCCATGCCACCCTGCTGGGGCCGTCATCCGCCTCATATCTGGCTCTCCCGGTACCTACACGCATCCCCGGAGGCCTTCCCAGCCGCTGGTGGGCCCGCCCAGAGGTCGTGACCTGGCCCGGGACTGTTTCAAGTCCATCCCCACCATCAGGGGCCCTGGTGAAGGCACAGCCCGGGCTTAGACCCCACGCTCTGGGTTGGTCTATCAGTTGGCAGCCGGAAGGCTCCGCCTGGCGGATCATAACAGAAACTCACAATAGTGCATTACCATAACATAATCAGAGAAAAAAAAAAAATATATATATATATATATAAATATATACACCTATATATACGCATGCATGCACACACAGATGTGTATCATGAAATTGTGCAACACTGGGTGATATAAAATAGTGAAACACTTGTGAAAACCTTCCAAAAATGGTAGTAAAACACTCGTGCTCAAAAATTATAAAATCCTGAAGTGATCCACTCAGTGAGATTCCTACCCACACGTGACACTTCTAGTGAGTAAGGCCAATATACCCTTACCAACAGTAGAAAGAACCCACGCCTTAATCATATAATATGTAGAAATCCTCCAAAGGAACTTTATCCTCCTCTCCTCCTTCACTTTTTGTTAGGGTAATGTTATAATGCCATCCACATTCACAGGTCTATGAAGCATAACGTACCTCCATATATATTCAGAATAGTATCATTTTAATGAATCTGCTTGCATTTAAAATTAAAAGTTAGCGATTTGGACAAACCCCACTATGTGGGGATTACCAGGCAGTTCCCACAGTTTCCCAGGCAGTCCACACACGAGTATCCAGCGATTCCCCAACAAAGATGGCCGCTGTAACACTTCCGCTTCCTGCTCCTTGCGTATGACGTCACTTCCTCTTGACGCGTTTCGTCACATCCGGGACTTAATCATAAGAGAGAGAGACGTCCTGACACCTGGCCGCAATAAATACCACTCCTCCATTAGCTGACGATACTCCGATCGCCATATTGGAACAGGGAAACATCGCCCTTACTAAACCGCACAGCCTACTAACAGGAAATGAGCTCCCTATACAATCAAAAACTAGGAGTATATCTAGTGGGACCGCATACAATATAACGGCTATTTCAATAATCCAAATTCAGAAAATTACATTAATGTATATATTAGCTAATCATGATTACACATTGAATACAACTAATGAATTAAAACATTATTAAAAACATTATTTTATTTAATATCCCCTACTTTATGTATAACCTGACAAACATCTCATATACTAAACTATATCTAGACTAATAGTTACTCCCTTAGCACCCCCTGTTGGTCATGAAAGATATTACCATCTCATCTACAATATAAATATCCTACTAAATTACACATAAAGTTACAATTAATTTTAAGTATCAATTATATTCTTTTTTAACCTAAAAAAGCTAGGAGAGTATTTATTTTAAAATATATATAATTAAAAACTAAGATAAAATAAAATTGCAACAGAACATTTATTAAAATTTAAAAATTAGAGATAAAACAATTAAGGTCTAGATCCACATTTAATCCTCTAGGTCTAAGTGTTCTTAATTGGAATATCCAGAATGTTTCGTTTTGTGATAGAATTTTAATTGTATCACTCCCTCTCCAGTGAGCTTCTATAGAGTCAATACCACAGAATTTTAGGGTCCCCGGATCGCAATTGTGGATATCCCTAAAATGTCTGGAGAGACAATGGTCTTTTTTACCTTTTCTAATATTATTCACATGTTCGCTCAATCTTTTATGAAGGGGTCTTGACGTTCTACCCACATATTGTAAGTGGCATGAACATTCTAATAGATATGTAACAAATGTCGAATTACAAGAAATAAACTTTTTTATTTCAAAACTCTTTCCTGTATTTTGGGAAGTAAATTCTTTAATAGATCTATTATAAATACCTGTTGCTTTACATATGGAACATTTTTTACAGGGGTAAAATCCTTTAAGATTAAACATATTCATCTTCTTTTTCCTGGGGGGGGAAATGACATTTTTTACTAAAATATCCCTTAAATTGTTTGTTCTCCTATAAATAAAAGTAGGTTTTTCCGGTATTATCTGGCCCAAGATTCTATCCTTTTTGATAATTGGCCAGTGTTTCTTAAAAATAGATTCTATCTCTTTATATTGGCAATTATATCTCGATATAAACGCATAATCCACCCTTTTATTTTTCTCTTTTATTTGTTTAGATTAATAACTCACTTTTTGATCTCCAATATAATTCTTACTGATTTCAAACCTAATTTTTTCTAACTTAGTAGGATCATACCCTTTCTGGACAAACCTGTCCTTAATTAACTCTGATTGTTCTATATAATCCTTCAGTCTGGAACAATTGTGCATGATTCTAACAAACTGACTCTTGGGTATACCATTTATCCAAATAGGGTGGTGACAGCTATTAATCGGTATGAAGCCATTTCTGTCTGTTTCCTTAAAATATGTTTTAGTAAAAAGAGAGTCATTTTCTTTAAAAATATTAAGATCTAAAAAATTAATCGACATAGGGTCCACCGTAAACGAAAAACCTAAATTATATTCGTTATTCTCTAAAATTAAAAAGAACTCTTTTAATGATTGTAGGGAACCTTCCCACATAATTAAAATATCATCAATGTAACGTTTCCACAGTATGAGTTCCTTCCTTCTATTTTTAAAAATGTCCTTCTCCTCCCATTTTGCTAAAAATATATTGGCAAGGCTGGGCGCAAACTTTGCGCCCATTGCAACCCCTTTTTTTTTTTGTATAAAGAATTCTCCATTATACCAAAAATAGTTCTTATCTAAACAGAATTCAAGTAGCTGGATGATAAACTTTCTCTGCTTAATATGTAGATCAGAGAAGTTTTTCAAAGCCCATTTAATGGCTTTAATGTCGTCATTATGTCTGATATTCGTATATAAGGCATTAACATCAATTGTAACTAACAGAGTTTCCTTAGTAATTCTCATATTATTCACTATATTAATGACATCACTACTGTCCTTTAAATATGAAGGCATTTTTTTCACTATCGGCTGCAAATAAAAATCAATGTATTCACCCGTTCTTGAGTGTAAAGAACCAATCCCATTAATTATTGGTCTACCCGGGGGATTGGTCAAATTTTTATGAATTTTCGGTAAATAATAAATAATTGGTGTTTTGCAGTGATTAGGAATCAAATATCTACCTTCTTTCTCTGTTACAATACCATTCTTTTCTGCTTCCTTCACTAGATTATGGAGCGTTTTTTTATACAATTTTACTGGATTATTTTTAATTTTCATATACGTTTCTTGATCATTTAACATGTGTTCCATTTCTTTTTCATATGCAGATCTATCTAAAACCACCACCCCCCCCCCCTTATCTGCGGGTCTGATAACAATATTTTTCTTTTCTTTTAGAGATTTTAATCCTAATTGGAAGGCTTGGTCTTCCTGATATTTTTTCTTTTCCACCTCTGTTAGATCATCAATGACCATATTTTTAAAGACCTCTATATAATGATTTTTATTATTAGTAGGATTAAATGTTGAATAATTTCTTAGTCCACTATGTGCATACACATCATTAGGGCTATTTTTATTCGCATTTTTATTCGGACCCGGTAGAGAGGCAAAATATTTTTTAATATTTAATTTTCTCATGTATTTATTGATATCTACATAAGTACCAAATCTATCCAATTTTGCCTTTGGTGTGAATTTTAGACCTTTATCCAAAACTTTCATCTCATCTATGGTAAGAGTTGCTGAACTAATGTTGTAAATGCCTTCACCTATACTTCCTTCCTTTTCCTCTTGTTGTCTCTTTGTTCCTTTGCTTGCCCTTCTGGGCTTCCTTGTTCCACCCTTTCTGGGGGTACTATTCTTTCTATTTCCCCTCTGTATTGATCTGGTGGGTACTCTTGTATCCCCCTCCCCCATCCCGGCTGATAGAAGGGGGCTGGTGGATATGGACCCGGCGGTCTTCCTCTGTGGCCCCTTGGAAAAAAATTTCCCCTCCTTGGGTTACCCCCATATTGTTGGGGATGACCCCAATCATCCAAAGGTTGGAATCTATTGTAAACAGGGATCGGGAATTGATTATTGTAAGAGTTTCTGGGACCTCCATTCCCTCTCCCCTTATTTTTCCATGGGGAGTTGGATTGTCTTTTTTGTGGATTCGGAGCTGTATGTAAGACCTTCCCCTCATTTTTCTTAACATTAGAGGGGTGGGTAGTTTTTATAGGTGAATTGGCCGGTGTGGAATTTTCTGATTTACAAGTTTGGGATACTATATCCTGCCATTTATAAATATTATTATTTTTATAATCTCCTATATCTCTAATGTATTTTCTATGTTTTTTTTTTTTCACCTCCAAATCTTTCTTATCCAATTGTTCATGCAATTTTTTTGATAAGGCATTAAAATCTTTGTGATCTTTGAACCCTTCAATTTTATTCTTAAGTTCATTTAATTGGGATTCTACTAATGTTAACTTTCTTTTTTTCCTCTCCATCAACATATTCAACAGTTGTCTTTCGCATTTGTGAAAAAATTCCATCCACTCTTTGTTTGAATCCTCATCAGTGAGGCCATCATTGGGACCTATGTCCCATCTCAGGCGTCTAGGTACAATATCCTCTACCAAATATTTTTCTAAAGTTACCATATCCCACCAAATTTGAATCTTTTTTTCCATAAACATTTTCCATATGTTTGTCAGGTTATACATAAAGTAGGGGATATTAAATAAAATAATGTTTTTATTAATGTTTTAATTCATTAGTTGTATTCAATGTGTAATCATGATTAGCTAATATATACATTAATGTAATTTTCTGAATTTGGATTATTGAAATAGCCGTTATATTGTATGCGGTCCCACTAGATATACTCCTAGTTTTTGATTGTATAGGGAGCTCATTTCCTGTTAGTAGGCTGTGCGGTTTAGTAAGGGCGATGTTTCCCTGTTCCAATATGGCGATCGGAGTATCGTCAGCTAATGGAGGAGTGGTATTTATTGCGGCCAGGTGTCAGGACGTCTCTCTCTCTTATGATTAAGTCCCGGATGTGACAAAACGCGTCAAGAGGAAGTGACGTCATACGCAAGGAGCAGGAAGCGGAAGTGTTACAGCGGCCATCTTTGTTGGGGAATCGCTGGATACTCGTGTGTGGACTGCCTGGGAAACTGTGGGAACTGCCTGGTAATCCCCACATAGTGGGGTTTGTCCAAATCGCTAACTTTTAATTTTAAATGCAAGCAGATTTATTAAAATGATACTATTCTGAATATATATGGAGGTACGTTATGCTTCATAGACCTGTGAATGTGGATGGCATTATAACATTACCCTAACAAAAAGTGAAGGAGGAGAGGAGGATAAAGTTCCTTTGGAGGATTTCTACATATTATATGATTAAGGCGTGGGTTCTTTCTACTGTTGGTAAGGGTATATTGGCCTTACTCACTAGAAGTGTCACGTGTGGGTAGGAATCTCACTGAGTGGATCACTTCAGGATTTTATAATTTTTGAGCACGAGTGTTTTACTACCGTTTTTGGAAGGTTTTCACAAGTGTTTCACTATTTTATATCACCCAATGTTGCACAATTTCATGATACACATCTGTGTGTGCATGCATGCGTATATATAGGTGTATATATTTATATATATATATATATTTATTTATTTATTTTTTTCTCTGATTATGTTATGGTAATACTTTATGATTTGGTGATAGTTTACGTATATAACTATATGGGGAAAATTTTGTTGTTACACATATAGGTAGACTATTTGTTTAAAGAGGGTAGATTCTCTTTTGGACCTATCTATTTTAAGATAAAATTACAGTTGCAAGAAAAAGTATGTGAACCCCTTGGGATTACGTGGAGTTTTGCCTGAATTGGGCATAAAATGTGCTCTGAACATCATCTAAGTCACAACAATAGAAGAACACAGTCTGCTGAACATAATACTACACAAACATTAGATGTTGCCATGGTTTAATTGCACATAACATGTAAACATTCACAGTGCAGGGAGGAAAAAGTATGTGAACCTTTGGACTTAACTGGTTGACCCTCCTTTGGCAGCATTAACCTCAACCAAACGTTTTCTGTAGTTGCAGATCAGACCTGCACAACGATCTGGAGTCATTTTGGACCACTCCTCTTCACAAAACTGTTTCAGTGTAGCAATATTCTTGGGATGTCTGGTGTGAATCGCTCTCTTAAGGTCATACCACAGCATTTCAATCGGGTTGAGGTCAGGACTCTGACTGGGCCACTCCAGAAGGCGTATTCTGTGCTGTTGCAGCCATTGTTTTGTTGAATTACTTGCATGCTTTGGGTCATTGTCCTGTTGCATCACCCATCCTCTGCGGAGCTTCAGTTGGCGGACAGATGGCCGTACGTTTTCCTGCAAAATGTCTTGATAAACTCTGGAATTAATTTTCCCATGAATGACAACAATCCGTCCAGGCCCTGAGGCAGCAAAGCAGCCGCAAACCATGATGCTCCCTCCACCATGTTTTACAGTGGGGATGAGGTTTTGATGTTGGTGTGCTGTGCCTTTTTTTCTCCACACATAGTGTTGTGTGTTCTTCCCAAACAACTCAGTCTTGGTTTCATCTGTCCACAGTATATTTTGCCAGTACTGCTGTGGAACATCCAGGTGCTCTTTTGCAAACTTCAAACGTGCTGCAATATTCTTTTTGGACAGCAATGGCTTCCTCCGTGGTGTCCTCCCATGTACTCCATTCTTGTTTAATATTTTCCTTATTGTAGATGTGTCAACAAAAATGTTAGCATGTGCCAGAGATTTCTGTAGGTCTTTACCTGACACTCTGGGATTCTTCTTTACCTCATGCAGCATTCTGCATTCTTGCAGTCATTTTTACAGGACCACCACGCCTAGGGAGAGTAGCAACAGTGCTAAACTTTCTCCATTTGTAGACAGTCTGTCTTACCGTGGACACATGAACATCAAGGCTTTTGGAGATACTTTTGTAACCCTTTCCAGCTTCATGCAAGTCAACAATTCTTGATCGTAGGTCTTCTGAGAGCTCTTTTCTGCGAGGCATGGTTCACATCAGACAGTGCTTTTTGAAACCAGTAAACCCAAAACAGGTGTGTGTTTTTTAAGGGCAGGACAGCTGTCAGCAACACATCCAATATCATCACACTGATTGGAGTCAAGGTTGGCTCACTCCTGGCTCCAATTAGCTCTGGGAGAAGTCATTAAGCTAGGGCCTCACATACTTTTTCCTCCCTGCACTGTGAATGTTTACATGTTATGTTCAATTAAACCATGGCAACATCTAATGTTTGTGTAGTATTATGTTCAGCAGACTTTGTTCTTCTATTGTTGTGACTTAGATGACGTTCAGAGCACATTTTATGCCCAATTCATGCAAAACGCCACGTAATCCCAAGGGATTCACATACTTTTTCTTGCAACTGTATATTCTTACCTTCCTCTTGAGTGACCTAGGTGAAGATGATCTTACTATCCTTTATTGAGATCCTGGGAAAACGGAATATCCATAAATCTCACCAGAAGACGCTCCAACTCAGTGCTGGAGCATCTTATGAGATTTGGAATATTCAACTCTGTAATAATTGTTATCTGTTTAACATGATAATCTGCTTTGCTGAAAAAATATCTTGTTTACAAAGCTCATTAGCCCAAGCTGAACTTTTCATTACTTCCTCTGAATAATCAGAGTGACCCCCTCTTGCTGTGTATAGCCCTGAACACACTTTCTGCTGGAGAGAGGGTTCGAAAGGAAACGCCTTCTGCTCTCTCCCTATATAAGTAGAAAAATATACAGTTGAAAATGTATAATTTAAAAAATATTACATTATACATTGTAATCAAAGGTATTGCTTTTTCACTTTAAAAGGATCTGTTATTCAATCAGGAAAAATTAATGGGGGGGGTAGGGGGAATTATGTATTCAATCAAATCAATACATTTTTTTAAACCCCAATGCTGGGCTATTTTTTTTTTAAATGTCCCCCCGCTGGAAGTTTGAAAAAAAAATCATCCCTGGCTACAATGCTCACCTCCTTTCTGGGGCTGCTCTTTGCAGTAATTGTTCTCTGCCACAAGATATCCCCTTGGTCTTCCAGGTTGAATGATACCCAGCGTCAGGAAGATTGGCGACTTGCATGCAGGGCTTAATAAACCCATCCACTGAAGGAGTGCCACTATAGCACCTTTATTTACAGTGAATTGAAGTAGAGAGCAGTGGTGATGCCATCACGTCAGCACCGCATTCTCCATCATCAAGGAATACCAACCATGGAGAGATCCAAAGAGGAAAATGTCCATGCTTGTCAAGTAACCGGCCAAAAGACAAGTGGAAAAGTAAGTATAAAAAAAACCCATAAAACACACACTATGGAGGATCCTCTGCAGACGTTGAGTTTTTTTTTGGTAATAAACATTTTTATAACGATACAGAAAAATGTTCAAGATCATGATCCTACAACACATTCAGAGAAAGCAGTATGATACATAACATAGCCGTGCAGGTATAGCTATTCTGCTTGAGTATTCTAAGTAACACTTTCTGGAAAATACAAGAAGACATTCTGAACATCAGAAAGAACTTTATATAACACCATAATCAATCTCACGCCTTCAAAGAGAGATGTGTCCTCCGGGCCTGGGGAGTTAGTCTCCTGGTCTTGCCTTAGCAAAAACAGAAAAGGCAATGTAGAGAAAAAGAGTACTGGAAAGAAAAAAAGAAGGGAAATATTTAGAGACAGGAACAGGGGCGGACTGACAACTCATGGGGGCCCCGGGCAATAGGGGATCATGGGCCCCCTGTGTCCTTGCCCAAACTCAAAAAAGCCTATGAAAAAGGTACCAATGGCATCTCATGGGGCTGCCTACTGACCCCGGGCCCTCGGGCAGTGCCCGAGTTTCCAAATGGTCAGTCCGCCCCTGGATAAGAAGATAAAGTAGGGAAAGGAGAGGAGAAGAAAAAGAGAAAAGTGGGAGAGGAAAAAAGGGTGGTTATAAAAGCATTATAAAAAAAATAAATGCAGTCATGGCAAAAATATTGCACCCCTGCATCTGTCAGATAATACACCACTTCACCCAGAAAATTGTTGCAATTACAAATGTTTCGGCATTCTCATGTTTATTGCTTTTGTTTGTATTGGTATGACACAAAAAAGTGGAGAAACAAAAATCCAAATCTGACACATTCCACGCAAAACCCCAAAAATGCACTGGACAAAATTATTGGCACCCTCAATTTAACCACTTGCCTACCAGGCACTTATACCCCCTTCCTTACCAGGCCAATTTTCAGCTTTCAGCGCTGCCGCACTTTGATTGACAATTGCGCGGTCATGCAACATTGTACCCATATGAAATTTTGATCATTTTTTTCTCACAAATAGAGCTTTCTTTTGGTGGTATTTAATCGCCACTGGGCGCTTTACTTTTTGCGCTATAAATTAAAAAAAGTGCAAAAAATTTGAAAAAAAAAAAAAAGTTTATTTGTTTCTTTTATAAAATTTTTCAAACAGGTATTTTTTCTCCTTCACTGATTTGCGTTGATGAGGCGGCACTGATGGGCACTGATAGGCGGCACTGATGGGCACTAATAGGCAGCACTAAAGGGCACTGATAGGCAGTACTAATGAGGTGGCACGGATAGGCGGCACTGATAGACAGCACTAATTAGGGGTCACGGATAGGTGGCACTGATATGCAGCACTGATAGGTGGCACTGATAGGTGACACTGATGATGGGTACTGATAGACGGCACTGACTGGCATCACTTCTGGGCACTGACTGGCGGCACTGACTGGCACAACCCCTGGGCACTGACTGGTGGCACTGACTGGCAGCACTGGTGGGTGGCACTGGTGGGTGGCACTGGTGGACAGCACTGGTGGGTGGGCACAGGTGGGTGGCACTGGTGGGCACAGGTGGGTGGCACTGGTGGGCACAGGTGGGTGGGCACAGGTGGGTGGCACTGCTGGGCACATGTAGGTGGCACTGCTGGGCACAGGTAGGTGGCACTGCAGAGTGGCACAGGTGGGGGCACTGCTGGGCACAGGTGGGGGCACTGCTGGGCACAGGTGGGGGCACTGCTGGGAATGGGTGGGCGGGGCTAGTGGGCGCACAGCTGATCGGAACTTGCGGGGGTCACTGCTGGGCACCGATCATCAGGGCACTGATCATCAGTGCCCTGATGATCGGTGCCGATCCCCGCTCTGACAACTGCCGGTTCTCGGCAGTACTTTCCTCACGATCTGACAGCGTGAGGAAAGTGCAGCCGAGAACCGGCACTTGCATTTTCCTGTGATCAGCGTGTCATTGGACACCGCTGATCACGTGGTAAAAGGCCGGTGGGATCGGCCTTTCACCACATCTCGTGATCAGCTGTGTCCGTAGGACACAGCGATCACGGAGATCGCCGGGTGCGCGCCCCCTGGGGCGCGCAGGAGAGCGCGTTCTGGGAGGACGTCATATAACGTCCACTCAGAACTGGCCGGCCGCGGTGAAGCCGTCATTCGGCTATGCGCGGTCGGCAAGTGGTTAATATTTGGTAGCACACCCCTTGGAAATAATAACTGAAATCAATGGCTTCCTGTAACCATCAATGTCTCTTACACCTCTCTACTGGTATTTGGACCACTCTACTTTCGCCAACTGGGTTGGGCCATTCATTTTCACATGAGAAACTGGGACTGTTGTGGAAGGCTGAACTTAATTTTGCTTAAAGCAGAGCTCCAGTCAAACAAAAAAAAATAAAAGTCAGCAGCTACAAAAACTGATAAGTTAAAACTATATTCTTACCTTCCTCTTGAGTGACCTAGGTGAGGATGATATTGCCATCCTTCGTTGAGATCCTGGGAATACCGAGGATCCAAAATCTCACCAGAAGGCGCCCCAACTCAGTGCTGGAGCATCTTATGACATTTGGAATCAACAACTTTTTAATAATTGTTATCTGCTTACCATGCTAATCTGCTTTGCTGAAAAAATATCTTGTTTACAAAGCTCAATAGCCCAAGCTGAAATTTACATTACTTCCTCACTGCCCACTGTGCATGAACAAGCAGCGCTGCACCTTGTGAATGGTCCTATAGTCTCCTGGGACCTGTCGTATGTCCCAGAAGACTATGCGGAGGGGGAGGACAACTTCTGATTCTGATTTTCTAGGCGATCGCAGTGGAAGTGGGAGCAGTTACCTGTCAAAATCGGGTACCCGCTGCCCGAAGGTGCCAATTCCTCATGGGGAGTGGGAGACCAGTACTTAAAGCAAACTTCCCCTATTGGTGGGAGCTCCACTCTATTATTAATTTTGGACAAAGGTCCATAAGTACGTAAACTTTTAGAAAATTAACACATGGTGATAGGAATAATAGCTACAACTGCTTGTGAAATAGGACTCCTGCAGGTGGGTGGTTGGGCGGTAAAACGGGCGTTTGAGCTGTGGTTTTATCACAACCTGGCCGTCCACTTAACCTGTAAAATACCAGCTGGACAGGCTGCCACAACATTTTTAGCTTGCACCACCTCTTGTCAAACTCACCCATTGAGTTCAATAGGGCTGCGTTGCAACCATGTGCAATGCATGCGATTGCAGTGCGGTAGTGCGCTATTCTTTTTTCAGGTTAGTGGTGGCGGCAGGCATCGTAATTGATGTTGGATCTACTTCAGGGGACATTTTTTACATTTTTGTTTTTATTAAGGGACTTAAGAGATAGTCTCCTGTCATTTTTCCACTACACATTTTTTTTTGTAAATGGGAAGCAGTACCATGTATCGCATACTCATTCACATAGGTGGGGGTTGGGATCTGGGGGCCCCCTTTTTTGAAGGGGGCTTCGAGATTCTGAAAAGCTCCCTGTCTGCAGACCCCCACAACCACCGGCCAGGGTTGTGGGGAAGAGGCCCTTGTCCCCATCAACATGGGGACAAGGTGCTTTGGGGGGGGAGTCCCCCTGCCCAAAAGCACCGCCCCATATTGAGGGTATGTGGTATGGCTCAGGAGGGGGGCGCTCGCTTGTCTCCCCCCTTTCCTAACCTGCTGAGCTACATGCTCGGATAAGGGTCTGGTATGGATTTTGGAGGGGACTCCAATGCCTTTTTTTTTTTAATTTTGGTGTGGGGGTTCCAGTCAAAATCCATACCAGACTCGAAGGGCTTGGTTTGGATGAGAAGAAACCCACTGACAGCTGAAACTTTAACCCCTTGACGCCGACATAACACAAATATGCGGCCTCACAGAACTGGGATATTTTTCATGGGGCCGCATATTTGCGCACCTGTCTTTGTGCTGGGAGCGCGCCACACAGCGCGCTCCCAGCACAAAGACCGCAGTGTCACTGAGAGCCCCGGGTCTCCTTCTAACGATCGGGACCCGGGACTCCCGATTCCGGGTCACATGATAGCTGTGATAGCCTCTGATTGGCTATCACAGTGATCAGTCACTGTACATCCCCCTTGTTTTTTTCTCTCTCTATGAATGAAGGAGAGAAATACATTGTATCTCTCTAACTGCTGGCATAGAGAGAAAAAAAAATGTTTGTAAAAAAAAAAAAATAAATAAATATTAATAAAATAAAAAATAAAGAAAAAATACCTAGATCAAGGTTTGATCTAGTTCAGTGCCAGGGTTAGTGTTTGGGTCAAGGTCAGGGACAAAAAAAATTTGGTATCAGTGTTAGTATCAATGTCAATATGTTTTAGGTAAAAAAAAAAGACAAAAACAAAGTGCGCACTATTGTTTCTGGACTGTACTCCGGGTACAAACAACAACTA
The DNA here is from genome assembly GCF_062004578.1 of Staurois parvus. Taxonomy (NCBI): domain Eukaryota; kingdom Metazoa; phylum Chordata; class Amphibia; order Anura; family Ranidae; genus Staurois; species Staurois parvus. Next base: position 1,525,518 of record NW_028317915.1, read on the forward strand.
ACTTACACATACCGTATTTTTCGCTCCATAAGACGCACCTGACCATAAGACGCACCTAGGTTTTAGAGGCAGAAAACAGGAAAAAAAAATTCTGAACTAATGGACTGCAGACATAGTACAGGAGATGACCAGAGACTGCGGACACAGTACAGGGAATGACCGGAGACTGCGGACACAGTACAGGAGATGACCAGAGACTGCGGACACAGTACAGGAGATGACCAGAGACTGCGGACATAGTACAGGAGATGACCAGAGACTGCGGACACAGTACAGGAGATGACCAGAGACTGCGGACACAGTACAGGAGATGACCAGAGACTGCGGACACAGTACAGGAGATGACCAGAGACTGCGGACACAGTACAGGAGATGACCAGAGACTGCGGACATAGTACAGGGATGACCAGAGACTGCGGACACAGTACAGGAGATGACCAGAGACTGCGGACACAGTACAGGAGATGGCCACAGACTGCGGACAGTACAGGAGATGGCCACAGACTGCGGACAGTACAGGAGATGACCAGAGACTGCAGACACAGTACAGGAGATGACCAGAGACTGCAGACACAGTACAGGAGATGACCAGAGACTGCGGACATAGTAGAGGAGATGAACAGAGACTGCGGACATAGTACAGGAGATGACCAGAGACTGCGGACACGGTACAGGGAATGACCAGAGACTGCGGACACAGTACAGGTGATGACCAGAGACTGCGGACATAGTACAGGAGATGACCAGAGACTGCGGACAGTACAGGAGATGACCAGAGACTGCGGACAATACAGGAGATGACCAGAGACTGCGGACACAGTACAGGGATGACCAGAGACTGCGGACATAGTAGAGGAGATGAACAGAGACTGCGGACATAGTACAGGAGATGACCAGAGACTGTGGACATAGTACAGGAGATGACCAGAGACTGCAGACACGGTACAGGGAATAACCAGAGACTGCGGACACAGTACAGGTGATGACCAGAGACTGCGGACACAGTACAGGAGATGACCAGAGACTGTGGACACAGTAAAGGAGATGACCAGAGACTGCGGACAGTACAGGAGATGACTGCTGACCTTTGGGGGGGGGGGGGCGGGTACCTGAATTTGACAGGTACCCGCTCTTACTTCCGCGGAGTTGTTCTTTGATCTTACCTGTTCCTCTATCCAGCCGCGCGCTGTCTACCCAGCTTCTGCCCAGTGCGCATGCGCGAGAAGCGCTGCGCTTTGTGATTGGTCCGGCGGCTTCTGGGATCTGTCATGTGTCCCAGGTGCCGCCTTACCATTCACAAAGAGCACCACTTCTTGCGCATGCGCACTTGGCACCCGGCTGTCACGCACACTACAGAAGCCGGGAAGGCAGCGCGCCGCTGGATAGAGGAACAGGTAAGGTCCCACTGCAGAGCTGAGCGGCCGGCCCGGTATTCTGACACGGCGGCGGTGGAAATACCGGACCGGCCGCTCCATATTCGCTCCAGAAGGCGCACTGACATTTTCCCCCCTTTTTTTGGGGGAAAAAAGTGCGTCTTATGGAGCGAAAAATACGGTATATGATATCGCTGTGACCGTCAAGAGCTGGAGAATTTATTTTGGGTTGTTCTTTGGTGGTAGGTTATGGTAGTAACAAGAACCACACAGCTAAATTTAAAAAAAAATGCTTTTTTATAATTATTTTGGGACAGTTTTCCTTTGATAATAAAAAAACAATGAGGAGATATCCATTACCATTTACCACCAAATGAAAGCCCAATTTATCCTGAAAAAAACAAGTTATAATCCACCTGGATGTACAAAGTAGTTGTGATGATATGGACGGTTTTACTAACACGTCAAATTTGCAAAATTGTGCTTAGGCATTTAGATTTGTTTTACCCTTAGGCGTGAAGGGGTTAAAGAATGTTTTCACTACTAAAATACTGCATTACTTCATAATATAACTCACGCCGTATTTTAGTAACTGAGCGATATCTTACCATATACTCAGATGCGATAAGATACCGCTCAGTAAATTGTTCCTGTTGGAAGTTCATGGTTGAACCTTCGGTAGGTTTGAATGTTCAAATTTGAACCAAACAGGGGGGTGTTCAGCCCTTCACTACTCACCATCAAGCCTTTTTTGGAGTATCCCATGCCCTACCCCTTCTCTTGTTACAAGTTTGTGAGCAAAAAAACACAAAAAGAAAACCCCTAGACTGTTTATTGGCAGGGGGGTGTTCTGCCCATCCCTACTGTCCAATGCTCTCTGAAAAGTGCTGTGACTGGAATGAGAGAGCCTGAGATTGGTACAGCGGGATTTCTGCAGATCCTGACCTGGAGAGAAGAACGGATGAATGGCTCCTGGGGTTTGCAGCATGTAGATGCTAACACAGGAAGAAATTGTGTGGATAGCAGAGTGGTGGGATATAAGCAGGGGTGGACTGACAACTCATGGGGCCCCCGGACAATAGGGAAACATGGGGCCCCTGTGTCCTCGCCCACAATCAAACCACTCCCAAAAAAGCCTATGAAAAGGTACCAGGGGTATCTCACGGGGCCCCCTACTGACCTCGGGCAGTGCCCGAGTGTTCGAATGGTCAGTCCGCCCCTGGATGTAAGGCAGGACCGCCAGAACAGAGCCTTCCCGCTGTACAGGGGCGGACTGACAACTCATGGGGCCCCCGGGCAATAGGGAATCATGGGGCCCCTGTGTCCTTGCCCAAACTCAAAAAAGCCTATGAAAAAGGTACCAGGCAGGGGAGGACTGACAACTCATAGGGCCCCCGGGCAATAGGGGATCATGGGGCCCCTGTGTCCTTGCCCAAACTCAAAAAAGCCTATGAAAAAGGTACCAGGGGCATCTCATGGGGCCCCCTACTGACCCCAGGCCCTCAGGCAGTGCCCGAGTTTCCAAATGGTCAGTCCGCCCCTGCCGCTGTACTGATCATCTCCTCAGGCTCTCTGCTTCCAGTTCTTCCAGCTAGGCCAGATAGGGATAGCCAAAGGGCCAGATTTGGCCCTGGGGCCACAATTTGCCCATATTTGATATATATAGAGAGAGAGGAGAGCTCAAGGCAAACCTTTACTCATTGTAAGAAAGTATACCTGGAGTCAGTATTTAGTAATAGGTTTTTAAAGCTTAAGTGCAATCAAAATAAAAAAAACCCACAATAATCAGCACAAGGGACATAATTTACAATCAGTAGGAAGTGTTCCCTGTTCTGATGCCCTTTCTGTTAGCCAAAATCCTTCTCCAGTAATGTCCCCCCCCCCAGGGGTCAATGGCTGTGCAGACAGCTGCGAATAGTCATTATAGTGAACAGGGGCGGACTGACAACTCATGGGGCCCCCGGGCAATAGGGGATCATGGGGCCCCTGTGTCCTTGCCCAAACTCAAAAAAGCCTATGAAAAAGGTACCAGGGGCATCTCATGGGGCCCCCTACTGACCCTAGGCCCTCGGGCAGTGCCCGAGTTTCCAAATGGTCAGTCCACCCCTGATAGTGAATGGGCTCTGTGATCCTACCACTGTCATTCATACTGGTGCTTGTTGCCGGTGCTATGTAGCTGTATTTATTGGGTGGGGGGTTTTGGTGTATATAGTGTAGTTCAGCTTATTGAATTTAGTGTTTGTATTTTTATTTATATTTATTTCAGGTACTTATATAGCGCTGTCAATGTACGCAGCACTTTACATATATATTGTACATTCACATCAGTCTCTAACCCTCAAGGGGCGTACAATCTAAGGTCCCTAACTCACATTCATACATACACATACTAGGGACAATTTAGACAGGATCCAATTCACCTTCCAGCATGTCTTTGGAGAGTGGGAGGAAACCAGAGTACCCAGCCAGAGAAAACCCATGCAGGCACAGGGAGAACATGCACACTCCAGTCCGGTGGTGCCGTGGTTGGAATTTGAACCAACGACCCTAATACCAGCAGGTGGAAGTGCGTACCATTTAGCCCCTGTGCTGAGCTTTTTTGGGTATTTGTCACAAGACAGAATAGGGCAGCCCAATTACTTGAATACATGACAAACATGCCAAAGAGTCTCATTTATGCAAACGCAGCTAATGCCGGCCATAGACGGTTCGAAAATCGGCCGATTTTTCGTCCGAAAGATTAATCGGCCGATTGTCGCACTGTTAGTGGGTTAATTCGTCGGCCGTTTTTCGCGTTTTCTCCACTTTTGGATTATCGGTCATGTTGCAAAATTCGTGGAAAGCGACCGATTTTTCGTGTCAATGATGGTCAAATCGTATGATCGTTTTTACGAAAAAAATATGCGCATGAGACGTGACCTGGTATATGTCATGATTTTTATGACTTGGTCGGTCGATTTTCGTAATAATTGGTGGTTACGTCGGTTTAATGAACGACCGATGTTTCGTTTATCGTACGAAAAAACGGCCAGTTTTCGAGCCGTCTATGGCCTGCATAAACAGATGTTTTTTAACCTACGTTTTCCAGCAGTCAGTTTCCATCGTTCAGAAGTGTCCTGTGTACATGGAGCCTAAGATAGCTCACGCAGACGAAGGGAGAACATGCAAACTCCAGGCAGGAGATGCCGTGGTTGGGATTCAAACCAATGACCCTAGTACTGCCAGGTAGAAGTGCTGACCATTTAGGCACTGTGCTACCTATTATGTGTGCATATTTGATTGTCATAATATAGCAATGGACCATTTTTTGGCACAGGTCCAGGACAGTGGTCTTCAAACTGTGGCCCATGGACTGGATGTGCCCTTTGCTTGCCTTTATTTGGCTTTTGGGGTACTATTCCACCACTGATACGAGACACTATTTTTCACAATAACACCAACAATGAGACACTATTATTCCAGCTAACTCCAACAATGGGATGCTACTCCTCCCACCGACACCAACAATGTGGCACTATTGCTTCCACTGCCACCAAGAATAGGGCACTATTCCTACCACCAGCAGGAACACAAGGGCACCATCCTTCCCATTGACACCAATGTTGAGGCAATATTCCTCCCATTGACACCAATAATGGGGCACTATTGCTTCCACTGACATCAATGATGGGGCACTATTCCTCCTACTAATACCAATGATGGGGAATTGTTTGCTTCCACTGACGCCAGGACATTTTCTTCTCCCACTGGTTACTAGGGCACTATTCCTACCACTAGCAGGAACAAAGGGGCACCATCTTTCCCATTGACACCATCGATGGGGCACTATTCCTCCCATTGACACCAACAATGGGGCACTATCGCTTCCACTGACACCAAGAATAGGGTGCTATTCCTTCTACCAACATCAACAATGGGGCGCTATTCCTCCTACTGACATCAATGTTGAGACACTTTTCCTCCCAATGACACCAATAATGGGGCACTACTGCTTCCACTGACTCCAAGAATAGGGTGCCATTACTCCCACCTACAGCAACACTAGTCATGACATCAATGTTGAGGCACTTTTCCTCCCATTGACAACAATGTTGAGGCACTATTCCTCCCATTGACACCAACAATGGGGCACTATTCCTCCCACTGACACCAACGATGGAGCACAATGTCTTCCAGCAATAACTCATATGGGCCAATATTCTGCAGGCTCTATGTATTTTTTTTCTCCCACTCACCACCAACCCGGAGACATTGTTTCCTGACCACAATCTGCCCCCCACCCCAAAGTTTGTAGGACAATAAACTGGTCCTTTTGTTTAGAAGTTTGGAGAGCTTCCATAACCCTCAGAAGTCATTTGAAGGCCATTGCACCTTTCAGATCCGCCAACAATCACCTTCAATTCCCCTTCCTCATTGGTTCCAATGCGTTTAGCTAAAATGGCAAATTTCAGGGGAAATAACAACTCTCAATGGCACTCATTCTTGACCGCCATCTGTGGCTTGTTTTTATCCCTTTGATCTCCATCACACATTACATCCAGTACCTTATTGACTAAGAGAGGGGATGGTCACAAAGTACATCACATCTCCTGGGCAGTCAAAGGGTTAGAATTTTTACGCTGAACTCTCATTTAAAACATTTAGACTGGTGTAACATGTGGCCTGCCTAGATCTTTGGAGCACAGCATGGCGTGCAAAAAATTCTGACAACTCCACGCTTCTGTACTGGAATAAGTGGCATCACATGGTTGACAGCACAAGGTGTGCTGGGTGACAGTCACCCGAACTTATTAATGGGTGATTGGCCAGATGGAGCATCAACAAATCTCCATCTGGAAGCCACTACCTTACTGTAGACTGCACTCTATTAATATGTATATTCTACCCGTAATTCATCGCGTCTGTTCTGGATGATATTCATAAACAGATTTAGCAAATGACTTTTATTCCTGTTCTAAATCTCCAGGCCCTGCTCACATCTGCATCTCTTAGGTGCGGTGCATTGTGTGCATGATGCGCATTTTAAATGGGTTTTAGAAGTATTTGATTCACACCGATCAGCCATAACATTATGAACACTGACATTAACCCCTTGGCGCCGGCGCCTCCCGGCCCTTTAAGGGTTTCAGAAGCCGGGAAGCGGGGCGGGGTTTTAAGGTCATGTGACCGCCGTGATACACCGTCACGGCAGTCACATGATTGGGAAAGGTCCCGATCGAAAGAGGAGATCGGGACCTTTCCGTGAGTACCGGACATGTGCGCTGGGAGCACGCAGGGCGTGCGCTCTCAGCACATATGTTTTTCTTAATTGCACACAAATGTGCGGTCGGCCCTTTAAGGGTTTCAGAAGCCGGGAGGCAGGGCGGGGTTTTAAGGACATGTGATCATCGTGATTCGCCGTCACGGCAGTCACATGATCGGGAAAGGTCCCGATCGAAAGAGGAGATCGGGACCTTTCCGTGAGTACCGGACATGTGTGCTGGGAGCGTGCAGGGTGTGCGCTCTCAGCACATATGTTTTTCTTAAATGCACACAACTGTGTGGCTGCTCGGCGTCAAGGCTCAGACGCTGGGAGACCGCACATTTGCGTGCGGCCGGCGCAAAGAGGTTATAGTGAATAACAATGATTATTGTGTTACAATGGCATTTGAAAGTGAATGGGATATATTAGGAAGCAAGTGAACATGTTGTCTCTGAAGATGATGTGTTGAAAGCAGAAAAAATGGGCAAGCATTAGGATTAGAGCAAGGGCCAAATTAAAGGAATTCCTATAAGGCGACTGGTGCATAGATGGGCGCACACGCACAACATCGCTAATAGAAATGAGCATAGGCGCATCACTCATAGAAATGAGCATACACGCATTCCTACGCATGCTCGTAGGAGTGTGGCCACAGTTTCATGCACCAGAAAGCCTATTTAAAGGAAGCTGTTGCTCACTGTCAGTGCTGACTGGTCTTCAGCTTACCTGTGTCCTGAGTGTATACTATATATGATTTCCGTTGATGACCCGGTCAGGGGCGGACTGATAACTCATGGGGCCCCCGGACAATACGGGATCATGGGGCCCCTGTGTCCTTGCCCACACTCAAAGAACACCCACAAAAGCCTATAAAAAAGGTACCAGGGGCATTTCATGGGGCCCCCTACTGACCCCCTGGCCCTCGGGCAATGCCTGAGTGCTCGAATGGTCAGTCCGCCCCTGGACCCAGCTTGCTACTGACCTGATTCTGGATTCTGTTTGTACCTTTGGCAGTGGCGTCCTTAGGGGGGTGCGGGGGGTGCGGGCCGCACTGGGTGACACCATCACAGGGGGTGCAGGATGTCTGCACAGTGACAGCTGCCCCCGCCCCGGTTTAGCAGTAAAATGAGTATCCCCTGAAGCAACTGCACATGTGCCAGTTTCAGGCCGAAGAAGCCGACCGCCGGCTTTTTGCTAAAGTCGGAGATCGGCTTCTTAGGCCTGAAACCAGCACATGCGCAATTGTTTCAGGGGATATATGTCTTCAAGGGATACTAATTTTATTGCTACACCAGCACCGCTCCTTCCTCTCTTGAGGGGTGACCCCATGTGCTACTGCACCGGGTGACACCAACCCTAGGGACGCCTCTGACCTTTTGTCATCCGTTCCTGACCTCAGCCTTACTCCTGACCATGCTTTTGCCTATGCTTTGGTACCTTGTTGCCTGCTTGCTACTGACCTCAGCTACCCATGTGACCTTGCTCCTGCTTCCAACTTGTATTCACACAAGTTCTGAGTGTCTACTTCAGCTGTCCTTCATAACCGCTCCAGTCGTCACAGCGTGTTCCTGCCTAAAGCCTGCTGAGAGCTTCGACCAGCCACACTTTCAGAACCAGCAGTACATGCAGAATGTCCCCATTACCTCAGCTGGTCCAATGTGCATCACATCTGCTTCTAACTTGATATCCTGCTTGACTTCTCAAGCCTGCACCTCCAGCTGCAAGTTCTGCTATCAACACCTGCCGGCACTCATGTTCCTCCTATCCCTCGGCACCATCTGTTCCACCTTCAGTGGGGCCTGGGCTGGAGGTACAAGAGAGGCCAACCTTGTCAATTCCAACTCCAACCAGGTACATGACAGCCAATTGCAATGTCTAGACGACTGGGTCAGAGCAACTCCAAAACTGCAGCTCTTGTGGGAAGTTCCCAGTGTGCAGTGGTCATGACCGACCAAGAGTGGTCAAAAGAAGGTGAAACCATCAAACCTGTTACAAGGTCATGGGCAGTCAAGGCAGTGAGCATTAATGATTGTGGGTGGTGGATGGTGGGTGATTGAGTGTTGGTGGCAGTGGGTGGTGGCGATGGGGGTGGGGGAGCGTGGATGGCTGGTGATTGAGTGTTGGTGGTGGTGGATGGTGTCGATGGGGGGGGCAGATGGCGGGTGATTGAGCGTTGGTGGCGGTGGTAGGTGGCGATGGGGTGGATGGCGGGTGAATGCGCGTTGGTGGCAGTGGGTGGTGGCGATGGGGAGGGTGGATGGCGGGTGATTGATTGTTGGTGGCGATGGGGGTGGATGGTGGGTGATTGAGTGTTGGTGGCGGTGGGTGGTGGCAACGGGGGGGTAGATGACGGGTGATTGAGTGTTGGTGGTGGTGGGTGGTGGTGACGAGGTGGGTGGGGTGGATGGCGGGTGATTGAGTGTTGGCGGCCGAGGGTGGTGGCGATGGGGGGGTGCCGGGGATTGAGTGTTGGTGACGAGGTGGGTGGGGTGGATGGCGGGTGATTGAGTGCTGGTGGCGATGGGGGTGGATGGAGGGTGATTGAGTGTCGGTGGCCGTAGATGGCGGCGACAGGGGGGGAGGGGGATGGCGGGTGATTGAGTGTTGGTGGCAGTGAGTGGTGGCAACGGGGGGGGTAGATGACGGGTGATTGAGTGTTGGTGGTGGTGGGTGGGGTGGATGGCGGGTGATTGAGTGTTGGCGGCCGAGGGTGGTGGCGATTCGGGGGGGGTGGCGGGTGATTGAGTGTTGGTGGGAGGCGCTGCTGGTGAGGGGCGCACGATTCTTGTGTTGCCTAGGGCAGCACAAGAAATTAATACACTTCTGTATATACCTACACCAGTGCACCGCAACTGTGTGCAAGCACAGCGGCCTCATTCACTTGAATGGGTCACATTCACCTGCCAGAAGCAACAGGTGGTATAATTCTTGCTGCAGCCATAGGAAAATGTATTTATGTATTTATTTATTATTTATTTAAGGTACTCATATAGCGCCGTCAATTTACACAGCACTTTACATATATATTGTACATTCACATCAGTCCCTGACCCTCAAGGGGCGTACAATCTAAGGTCCCTAACTCACATTCATACATACACATACTAGGGACAATTTAGACAGGAGCCAATTCACCTACCAGCATGTCTTTGGAAAGGTACAGATCTATTGGCAGGATCAACAGGTCATAATGACATGAGGGGTCTGCTTGTTTTAATGCCATTGACAGACCTCATCACGTGCCTTTTTATTTATTTAGCCCGTAGTTCCACTTTACCTGCAGTAATAAGAGTCTCTTTATTCTTTGTGGTTGTGTTCATGTTTAACAAGTTGCATTTCTCTTTCAGCTCCCCGCTGCGTCTGTTAGCGCTGTGAGGATCAGTCCCGCTACATAAAAAGATTTCTTCTACTTGGAAAGAATACCTGCAGGGGGTCATAACATCTCCCAATCCTTAAGATTTGAAGATATGTGATCTACTTCCATCTGGTAACACTCGCCCAGAATCCCAATCGCCTGCTGTAATAAAGAACGTGTTCTCTGCGTTGAACTGATGTACACCTTAAATGGGTTCTTCACCAACCACTCCCCCACAATGTCTTAATGGATTAGTCCACCAAAAACTGACATTTTTCATTTTTGGTGCAAGCACCAAAATAAACCCTTACAGTAGCTGGCCTCAGGTGATACACAGAGATGTAATAAGTCCTCCTACATAAGTTGTACCTGTTTATCTGCAGTTTTTCTTCGCCTCAGCCATTGAAAGTGCAGAATTTATACAGCTTCTCTGAGCTCTCACAAAGCAAGGGTCAAGGAGCTGAAATTACACACTGCAGAGCTCAGTTAAGAGAGCTCTGAGAGCTGATTGGAGGGAAGAGACACACCCTCTTTACACAGCGCACTGGAGCAGAGCTGAGGCTGTCAATCACAGGCACTGTGCTGGAGCCCGCCAAACACAAAACATTCAGGCAAACAGGGAAGGGCTGCAAATGCCCCGTAACCATGTGCAATGTGTTTGTCAGCAAAAATGGAGTTCAAACAGGTGGTGAGAGAAGCAAATCACCTGGAGTGTCACACTGGATGTGAATTGGCATGCAATTTGCATGCCATGCGACTTGCAAATCATATGCATGGTGACACTGTACTACTTGTGGGGGGTGATGAAGATTTTTTTTTTACACCGATTGCTTTTACACCCATAAAGACTGTAAAAGCAATCATTTCTCCTTATCTCTGGCTGCATTCTTGCAGCCATTGAGAACTACTGTGTGAGCTGTGATTGGTCACAGCTTGTCACATGGTACAAGGCTGTTGTGAATAGCCCTGTACCATGTGATCTCTGTGATCATTCACAGATTTAACACGTAGTAAGCAATGATGTCAGAAGTGACACCTTGCTTACTACTCTGCATTTGATCACTGATTGGCCGATCAGTGATCACATGATCGGGACCTTGCACAGAGGTCCCGTACAACAATCGGTGTTCCTCTGTGTCCGTAGGACACTGCGGGCACTGGATCGCGGTGCTGTGCACTCCCTGGGAGCGCGCACAGTCCAAAATGGCGGGCGCCGTTTATGAACGGCAACCCGCCCCTGGACTGCCACCGTCCGGCCGTTTATATACAGTGGCTGGATGGCAAGTGGTTAAAACAAGTGGTGAGGGAGTGACACATTGCTTCCTCACCGCCTGTCAGTACCCTCTGAAACACAATACAAACGCAGATCGTGCTTCAGAGGAAAGGTAGATTTAGACGCACTGCAGGTCAGTATCTCTGCCGCATTATAATTGAATCAAAAGTTCATTGTTAACATTAAGCCCGGGTTCACACTGGTGCGGTGCGGAATTTGCAGCATTTTCAGTGCGAATTCCGCAGCGCATCAGAATCGCACCCCATTCATGCGAACCGCTGCGGGTGTGTATGTTAAGTTGACAACACTCTGAAAGCGGTCTGCAAAACGCGGTGTGATGTGCAGAATCGGATCGCATAGGTGTGAATACCCATGCTATCTGATTCTAGTGCGGACCAAAAAAAAGGGTCCTACATGTTTTTGGTGTGGTGAAATTAGAGAAAAACGCAGTGCGATGTGCAGAATCGGATCACATAGGTGTGAATACCCATGCTATCTGATTCTAGTGCGGACCAAAAAAAAGGGTCCTACATGTTTTTGGTGTGGTGAAATTAGAGAAAAACGCAGTGCGATGTGCAGAATCGGATCACATAGGTGTGAATACCCATGCTATCTGATTCTAGTGCGGACCAAAAAAAAGGGTCCTACATGTTTTTGGTGTGGTGAAATTAGAGAAAAACGCAGTGCGATGTGCAGAATCGGATCACATAGGTGTGAATACCCATGCCATCTGATTCTATTGCGGACCAAAGAAAAGGGTCCTGCACGTTTTTGGTGTGTGTGCGGTGCGATTAGAGCCATACAAATTGTATGGCTCAGATCGCACCGCACAAAAATGCAGTGCGGTTCCTGTGCGAATCACATGCGATATACCGCACCGCATATATGTGAACCCGGGCTGACTGTTCCTTTTTCTTTCCTAACTTTTCCTAGAACACACAGAAAGCTTTCCAGTATTACTTCCCTCTCTCTATGCCAGTATCTCTCTCTAATGTACCTTCCTGCTTACCTATAGTGAGGGCATATATAATATTTATGCCGCTTTCATGAATGGCTGAAGTCAGCAGCTGAGATATAATGCCGAGGCTATTTCTATTTGTCTTAGGTTTCTCAGAATAAATTCTGAAAGCTATATAATAGAAGAACTTACAATCACACTGGGGGAAAAGAAAAAAACACCAAAGATCAGATAGCCGGAATCCATTCATTGCAGAGGATCTCCAGCCAAGGAGCGGGTTAAAGCCGGCGCTGCTGAATGCATTGCTGGGATTTATTCCACATAACACATTTATAAATGATAAGAAGGGGATTCGGACATTGTTCTCCATCCCAGAGATGTCAGACCTCGGCTTTTCTGTGTTTTTTAACATACTTATTACAGTATCTTGACGTTCTTACAGGCAACCCTTAGTTATGTTTTATAGACAATTATTGGGGTATATGAGAAGCTGAATAGTTATTTTAAGGGTTCATGCACATATATGCACATGTAAATACAAGTACCTATGTATACTTTTTTCTTTTTTTTAATTTATATTATTTTATTATTTTAATCACATACAGTGGGGATCGAAAGTTTGGGCACCCCAGCTAAAAATTTGTATTAATGTGCATAAAGAAGCCAAGGAAAGATGGAAAAATCTCCAAAAGGCATCAAATTACAGATTAGACATTCTTATAATATGTCAACAAAAGTTAGATTTTATTTCCATCATTTACACTTTCAAAATAACAGAAAACCAAAAAATGGCGTCTGCAAAAGTTTGGGCACCCTGCAGAATTTATAGCATGCACTGCCCCCTTTGCAAAGCTGAGACCTGCCAGTGTCATGGATTGTTCTCAATCATCGTCTGGGAAGACCAGATGATGTCAATCTCAAAGGTTTTAAATGCCCAGACTCATCTGACCTTGCCCCAATAATCAGCACCATGGGTTCTTCTAAGCAGTTGTCTAGAAAACTGAAACTGAAAATAATTGACGCTCACAAAGCTGGAGAAGGCTATAAGAAGATAGCAAAGCGTTTTCAGATGTCAATATCCTCTGTTCAGAATGTAATTAAGAAATGGCAGTCATCAGGAACAGTGGGAGTTACAGCAAGATCTGGAAGACCAAGAAAAATATCAGACAGAACAGCTCACAGGATTGTGAGAAAAACATTTCAAAACCCACGTTTGACTGCACGATCCCTCCAGAAAGATCTGGCTGACACTGGAGTTGTGGTACACTATTCCACTATAAAGAGATACTTGTACAAATATGGTCTTCAGGGAAGAGTCATCAGAAGAAAACCTCTTCTACGTCCTCACCACAAAAATCATCGTTTGAACTTTGCAAATGAACATATAGACAAGCCTGATGCATTTTGGAAACAAGTTCTGTGGACCGATGAGGTTAAAATTGAACTTTTTGGCAGGAATGAGCAAAGGTACGTTTGGAGAAGAAGGGGCACAGAATTTAATGAAAAGAACCTCTGTCCAAGTGTTAAGCATGGGGTTGGATCAATCATGCTTTGGGGTTGTGTTGCAGCCAGTGGCACAGGGAACATCTCACGAGTAGAAGGAAAAATGGATTCAATATAATTTCAGCAACTTTTGGATGGTAACTTGATGCCATCTGTGAAAAAGCTGAAGTTAAAGAGAGGATGGCTTCTACAAATGGATAATGATCCTAAACACACCTCGAAATCCACGGGGGATTACATCAAGAGGCGTAAACTGAAGGTTTTGCCATGGCCTTCACAATCTCCTGACCTCAACATAATTGAAAATCTATGGATAGACCTTAAAAGAGCAGTGCGTGACAGACAGCCCAGAAATCTCAAAGAACTGGAAGACTTTTGTAAGGAAGAATGGGCAAAGATACCTCAAACAAGAATTGAAAGACTTTTGGCTGGCTACAAAAAGTGTTTACAAGCTGTGATACTTGCCAAAGGGGGCAGTACAAGATATTAACTCTGCAGGGTGCCCAAACTTTTGCAGACGCCATTTTTTGGTTTTCTGTTATTTTGAAAGTGTAAATGATGGAAATAAAATCTAACTTTTGTTGACATATTATAAGAATGTCTAATCTGTAATTTGATGCCTTTTGGAGATTTTTCCATCTTTCCTTGGCTTCTTTATGCACATTAATACAAATTTTTAGCTGGGGTGCCCAAACTTTCGATCCCCACTGTAAATATGTAAAACCCTGCCCTAGGCTGGATAAATTTAGCTTTTGGCTCTGCAGTACTGCCCCTGGAAGAAGCTTCCAGAAATAAAGTAGGATGGTCAGATATTGGGTTATGAATATATATGACCTTAGCCAATCCCTGGGAGGGAGGCCCAAAAGGTGTGGCTGGGGAGAAGATTATTATTATTATACAGGATTTATATGGCGCCAACAGTTTGCTCAGCACTTTACAATATAACTGGAGACAATACAGCAACAATACAGTTCAATACAAGAGGGTTATGATGGGGGCCTGGCAGGCTGGCCCTTTGGGCTTGACCCTGCTTAGCTTCCGAGATCAGATCGGGCGCATTCAGGGTGATGTGGCTGTAGGCGGCTACCTTTGGGGCCCTTGACCTTCTTAAACTGGGACCTGGCAAGCTGGCCCTTTGGGCCCGAAAGCAAGCCAACCAAAAGCAAAAATCCTACAGCCCCAGGTAGTCTCCCATCCAGCTACTAATCAGGCCTGACCCTGCTCAGCTTTTGAGCTCAGATGAGATCGGGCACATTCAGGGTAAAGTGGCTACCTTTGGGGCCCTTGACCTTCTAGAACTGGGGCCTGGCAAGCTGGCCCTATGGGCCCGAAAACAAGCCAACCAAAAGCAAAAAGCCTACAGCACCTGGTTTTCCCAGGTGGTCTCCCATCCAGGTACTAACCAGGCCTGACCCTGCTTAGCTTCCAAGATCAGAAGAGATTGGGTGCATTTATGGTGATGTGGCCATAGGCGGTTACCTTTGGGGCCCTCAACCTTCTTAAACTGGGGCCTGGCAAGCTGGCCCTTTGGGCCTGAAAAAAAGCTTCTCAGAGCTTACAATCTAAGAGGGAGGGGCTAGTGGTACATAAGGTAGTAACTTTGGGGGATGGACTGGTAGGAGGAGTAGAAGATTCCAGTATTAGCTGAGGGCAGGATAGGCTTCCCTGAAGAGATAGGTTTTCAGAGATCGCCTAAAAGTGAGCAGAGTAGGCGATAGTCTGATAAATTGGGGTAGAGAGTTCCAGAGGATGGGGAAGCTCTGGAGAAGTCCTGGAGACGAGCATGGGAGGAGAAGACAAGGGAGCTAGAGAGCAGGAGGTCATGGGAGGAGCGGAGAGTACGGTTTGGGTGATATTTGTTGACAAGATTGGAGATTAAAATTAGAGCAGAGTTATAAATGGCTTTATACGTTACTATTAATGTTTTGAACTTTATCCGTTGGGCAATGGGAAGCCATTGGAGGGATTGACAGAGAGGGGTGGAGGACACTGAGTGGAGGCCAGTGGAGGGATTGGCAGAGAGGGGTGGAGGACACTGAGTGGAGGCCAGTGGAGGGATTGGCAGAGAGGGGTGGAGGACACTGAGTGGAGGCCAGTGGAGGGATTGGCAGAGATGGGTGGAGGACACTGAGTGGAGGCCAGTGGAGGGATTGGCAGAGAGGGGTAGCAGATATGGAACGGTTAGTAAGGTGGATGAGTCTGGCAGCAGCATTCATGATAGACTGGAGAGGGGATAGCCTGCGATATTATTATACAGGGTTTATAAAGCGCCAACAGTTTGCTCAGCGCTTTATAATATAACGGGAGACAGTACAGCAACAATACAGTTCAATACAAGGGGGTTAGGAGGGCCTGATCCGTGGAGCTTACAATCTAATAGAAAATAAATGTTTGGGAGGGTCTGTTCAGCTCTCTCTTCTTCTGGACCTCTGCACCTCGGAGGCAACTTGTGTTACTGAAGAGCTGTTGTTTTTAGGCATCAGCTTGACTGAGGGTCTGAAGGAGCCTAATTTAGGGAGAACTTGCTGGAGGATGATACCTTAGGGAGCTGGGCTGGAGAAGGATTCAGTTAAATAAACAGTGCCCCCGAGAAATTGGTTGAGTGCTGTCTCTGGATATTGTGAACAGGACCTTTTGCCTAGAGCGCCCAGGTGTATTTACAGTTGAGGGTATTGGAATATAGTGTTCATGTATTCTGTGCAACAACTACTGTACATCAGTATCAGTATTCAGTAGAGATATATTCTTCAACCAGTAGATGACAGTGTTCACACGTTTGTAGCTGCGTCTATGATAAAACTCCATGTCTGTTCTCTATGTTTCCTGCTAGCAGAGAAGCAGCAGATAAACACATGTGGACTGTGCACTGTCTGTTCTGAACAGCTAAATACAGACTCTTTAACAGGTTATGGGCCCAGACACCCAATCATAGCCAGCTACAGCAGACGAGTGCAAGTTTCAGCAACAAAAAAAAAAGCCAGCAACATAGCTGAAACAAAGCTTTCATTTTCAAATCTGACAAACCAGAACTACCAGTCTTGGAAATTCAGGATAAAAATTCTAATAAATGAAGTCAGACCAGAACACCCTTCAGATGAGTGGATAGAGAAAGATCAGAAAGCTCAGAGCATAACCTCTCTTACCACAGAATATGATCAAATCATACATACAGTTGCAAGAAAAAGTATGTGAACCCCTTGGGATTACGTGGAGTTTTGCATGAATTGGGCATAAAATGTGCTCTGAACGTCATCTAAGTCACAACAATAGAAGAACACAGTCTGCTGAACATAATACTACACAAACATTAGACTTTGCCATGGTGTAATTGCACATAACATGTAAACATTCACAGTGCAGGGAGGAAAAAGTATGTGAAGCCCTAGCTTAATGACTTCTCCCAGAGCTAATTGGAGCCAGGAGTGAGCCAACCTTGACTCCAATCAGTGTGATGATATTGGATGTGTTGCTGACAGCTGTCCTGCCCTTAAAAGACACACACCTGTTTTGGGTTTACTGGTTTCGAGAAGCACTGTCTGATGTGAACCATGCCTCGCAGAAAAGAGCTCTCAGAAGACCTACGATCAAGAATTGTTGACTTGCATGAAGCTGGAAAGGGTTACAAAAGTATCTCCAAAAGCCTTGATGTTCATGTGTCCACAGTAAGACAGACTGTCTACAAATGGAGAAAGTTTAGCATTGTTGCTACTCTCCCTAGGCGTGGTCGTCCTGTAAAAATGACTGCAAGAGCACAGCGCAGAATGCTGCATGAGGTAAAGAAGAATCCCAGAGTGTCAGCTAAAGACCTATAGAAATCTCTGGCACATGCTAACATTTTTGTTGACACATCTACAATAAGGAAAACATTAAACAAGAATGGAGTACATTAGAGGACACCACGGAGGAAGCCATTGCTGTCCAAAAAGAATTTTGCAGCACGTTTGAAGTTTGCAAAAGAGCACCTGGATGTTCCACAGCACTAGTGGCAAAATATACTGTGGACAGATGAAACCAAGATTGAGTTGTTTGGGAAGAACACACAACACTATGTGTGGAGAAAAAAGACACAGCACACCAACATCAAAACCTCATCCCCACTGTAAAACATGGCGGAGGGAGGACAGATTGTTGTCATTGATGGGAAAATGAATTCCAGAGTTTATCAAGACATTTTGCAGGAAAACGTACGACCATCTGTCCGCCAACTGAAGCTCCGCAGAGGATGGGTGATGCAACAGGACAATGACCCAAAGCATACAATTAATTCAACAAAACAATGGCTGCAACAGCACAGAATACGCCTTCTGGAGTGGCCCAGTCAGAGTCCTGACCTCAACCCGATTGAAATGCTGTGGCATGACCTTAAGAGAGCGATTCACACCAGACATCCCAAGAATATTGCTACACTGAAACAGTTTTGTGAAGAGGAGTGGTCCAAAATTACTCCAGATCGTTGTGCAGGTCTGATCTGCAACTACAGGAAACGTTTGGTTGAGGTTATTGCTGCCAAAGGAGGGTCAACCAGTTATTAAGTCCAAAGGTTCACATACTTTTTCCTCCCTGCACTGTGAATGTTTACATGTTATGTGCAATTAAACCATGGCAACATCTAATGTTTGTGTGGTATTATGTTCAGCAGACTGTGTTCTTCTATTGTTGTGACTTAGATGACATTCAGAGCACATTTTATGCCCAATTCATGCAAAACTCCACGTAATCCCAAGGGGTTCACATACTTTTTCTTGCAACTGTATATGTAAGTGTGAAACTGCTAAAGAAATGTGGAAAGCATTACAAAAGGTGTTTGAAAGAGCTAATCTGGGCAATAAACTATATTTGATTAGAAAGCTATACCAAACCAAGCAGATGAAAGGCCAGGATATGCATGATTACATAAGGCATACCTTGGAAATGGTTGAACACCTGAGAAGTGTAGGAGAAGAAAAAAAAGATGTTGCAGCACTATTACTTAGTGGTTTACTAGAAAGTTATCAAACGCTTGTCACAGCACTTGATGCACTTCCAGATGATGAACTGACTTTAGAATATGTTAAGGGCAAGTTTATGGATGACTATAAGCATAAAACAGAAAGCATTAAAGGAAAAGTACAGTCAAAGCTCGTTTGGCTGTACTTCAACTGTGGATCACAGGAGTGCAGTTTGTTCTGCACTCCTGTGACCTGTTTTCAGCCGACAGCAGGCTAAAGTCATCTGTCATCTGATGTCACTCAGCTGGTCCAGACTGGGGAAAGACCCAAACTTTAAAGTTGGGATCCACCCAGATCCCTGGACCGATGCTGCATCCACCTTACTAAGTATGATTTCTAGAAAAAAAAAACCCCTCAACTTTTCTTTTACTAGTGACAGTGCTTCTCTTGCAGGGTCTGCAGGAATAAAAACATGCAACACGTGAATGCTTTGTGTGCAAGAAACAAGACCATGTAAAAGCAGACTGCAGAATCTGGAAAGCTAGAGTGCAAAAACAAACTAAATTACAAACGGCCAAAAGTGTGAAGGAAGAAACTGATTTTTCTTCAAATAATGAAAATGTGTTTCAATCCAAAGGTTGCACCTCATCTTTTCAGGCATGGTGTGTTGATTCAGGAGCTACGAGTCACATAAAAAATTAAAGAAATTTATTTATTCACCTTGACTAGAGTAAAACAGAAAAAAGTCACCACAGATAATGAGCAAATAATGGAACCAGGAGGAATAGGAGATGGTTTTCTTTGCTGTCCTATTTCCCAGATTGTCAACAGAAAGATATCTGTGAAAAATGTCCTGTATGTCCCTACTCTTGAAACCAATCTTTTGTCAGTGAAGAAGCTCACAAAATAAGGCAATGTACTGACCTTCCAAGGTGACAGTTGTGCCATTAAAAAAGAGGATATCTTATTTGCAAAGGCTAAAATTATAGATGAACTGTATCAGCTGAACTGCAATGAGGTGGTTAATACTGCCAAGGAGGAAAAACTTTCAAAGTGCATTCACACATGGCACAGACAACCTGGGCACAGAAGTCCTGAGAATAAAATTTACTGAGAATGACTATGCAAGTAGAATAAAAATTAGTCCAAGTGTTAGGGATCCGGGTATGACCAGAAATGTGTGGACTGACACAGGGAAACACAGGCTCCAGGTGTAGTATAAACAATACATTTATTAAAGACTAAACAATACATAAACGCAGTGCAAGACTAAACATAAACACAGTGCAACCAAACCTCCAACAGATAACAATAAGAACAATACTAAACGTAGTCGGGCAGGCTGGGTCGGTAGCAAACGGGCAGGCAAGGTGCAAGGAGCAGGCGGAAGCGTAGTCAGGAATAGCCGAGGTCAGGACAGGCAGAGTTCATGGAGAGTCAGGATTAAAGCAGAATCAGGATCAGGCAGGAAGCAGACAGGATGCAGGTACAGGGGCTCATGGGAAACATACACCAAGGCCCTGATCACAGGCTTGGCCATTCCTTAAATACACCTGCTGTAATCAGCCTCAGGTGATGGCTCATTGCAGGAGTGAGCCTCTGGTTGCTGAGAGCACCCGCTTGCCAGCCCTGCTACTGCAGCCCACAAGGCAGGTGAGTCCCACCACCACTGGCAAGTCCATTCCTGACACCAAGTGATCAAACAATGAAATGCACCAGCTGTATAAAAGGAAAAATAACAAGAAAAGCCTTTCCAAAGCAGAGTAACAGCAGAGCTAAAAAGAACCTCTGGACTTAATTCATCTTTGCAGTCCAATGGAATAATTGACTCCAAGAAAGAAGAGGTATTTTCTCACTTTTATATATGATTACTGCAAGTAAACTACACTATATCTGTTACACAACAAAAGTGAAGTACCAGAACAACTTGAACAGTACTTTGCTCAAGTAAGCAACACGTTTGGCAAAATGCTGAGGGTATTGCGTACAGACAATGGAACTGAATATACAGGTGATAACACACAGGCAATTCACAGAAAGCATGGCATAATATTTCAAATGCTTACTATCACATTATGCCTTTGCCTTTCAGGGGAAAACTTTTTTTTCTACAAATCACTATCACTTTAGCAATCAGTAGAAGTGTAATTGTAGATGAAACTTCTGTGTGTTCAAAATTCCATGAACGAACACAAACGCTTCAAACTGAGGAAATTTCCACATCAGTGTCACATGAAGATCAGCAAGAAAGTGACATAGAAATAGAAATTAACTCAGATAATGCAAGTACTGTAAAAGAAGAAACCAGGCCACAAGAGGCTTCAATCAGAAAATCCACCAAAAGCAATAAAGACAGCTCAGCCAAAAGCCTGTCCCATGTTGCTCGCATACCATTAAAACCAGAGCCAGATTCATGGGATGAGATGCAAACGCTTCCAATAACATGATTGCAGATGCTTTGACAAAACCACTTACAAGAAACAGATTTATAGAACTGAGATCCGAGATGGGACTAATATAAGGAGTAGTTGTTAAGTGGGGGTGTTGGAACACAATGTTCATGTACAGTATTTTGTGCAACATCTACATCAGTACTCAGTCGAGATATATTCTTCAGCCAGTAGTTGGCAATGTTTATATGTTTGTAGCTGCATCTGTGATATACACTCTATGTCTTTTTTTTGTAATAAAGTTTCCTGTTTCTTTCTCGCAGTGAAGCAGCAGATACACACAAGTGGACTTGGCTCTGTCTGTTCTGTAGGGCTACATACAGAATCCCTGTATGTAGTCTCATTAGACATATTGATGAATCTTGGGTGAAAATTAAAAAAAATGCTGTGGATATCATTTAAAGAGAAAATATGTACATAAATGTTGAGATGACAGAAGTAGTTCATAGAAAATATAAATCTCATCCTTCCACCCTTATCCAATGTGGATTCATCACGACCCTCCTCTCACTTTCAATTTTCAGATCAATGTGTATGTTGGTGAATTGTATGTAATGAATACCAGCGCAATGTTCAATCAATCCCTTCATTAATGAATGTGCTGACCTGAAGATAACTGGTGTTTAATCAATCTAATTCAAAGTTTTCTCATTTTAATTGACACTCATAATTATGACCATTTGATGAGGTTGAGTAATGGCACCTTGCTGGGCTGGTCACAGGTAAAACAAAGCATCAGCCCTATTCCATCAAGAGCTCTGAAAAATCTGTTAGATCTGTTACAGCAGAACCATATCCAAATAGTATGATGAAAATAAAAGTCAAATAAAAGATACAAAATTATAAAGCATATAATATTGCTGCCTCCTCTTAGTACCAGCATCCCAATATACACTATATTGCCAAAAGTATTGGGACGCCTGCCTTTCCACGCACATCAATTTTAATGGCGTCCCAGTCTTATGCCCCGTACACACGATAAGAAAATCATACGGAAAATTTTGTGGAACCACTGCTCGAATCATTTCCTCTTTGTTGATGAGCAGGATGTTTTAACTGATAACCAGGGGTGTATTTGCCGCAAGGCAAACAAGACATTTGCCTAGGGCGGCACTTTTCAGGGGGGCGGCGCGGTGGCAGTGCCACCCCCCTTTCCCATGGAAGGGACACTTACGTAGGAAAGGGACAGGGGCTGCTATGTCTTACCTGTGTCTGCGACTCCGTGTCCCACGTCGATCTGGTCCACAAGACGCTGCTGGAGGAGGGGTGCAGAGGGTGTCCGTCTGGTGTCTTCATCTTCCTGGATCTTGATTGTGATGTGGGCAACACCCCTGGGATCACTGGGCAGCCTATGGCAGCCTGTCCCTCCCTCTGCAAGCTCCGCCTCCTCGCTGGTGATTGGCCGCCAGATCTGTAGCTCAGAAAAGGCACACAGGTGGCCAATCGCACTGATGGGGCACCATCATTGGTGTCAGTGGGAGGAATAGTGTCCCATCATTGGTGTCAGTGGGAGGAATAGTGCCCCATCATTGGTGTCAGTGGGAGGAATAGTGCCCCATCATTGGTGTCAGTGGGAGGAATAGTGCCCCATCATTGGTATCAGTGGGAGGAATAGTGCCCCATCATTGGTGTCAGTGGGAGGAATAGTGCCCCATCATTGGTGTCAGTGGGAGGAATAGTGCCCCATCATTGGTTTCAGTGGGAGGAATCGTGCCCAATCATTAGTGTCAGTGGGAGGAATAGTGCCCCATCATTGGTGTCAGTGTGAGGAATAGTGCTCCATCATTGGTATCAGTGGGAGGAATAGTGCCCCATCATTAGTGTCAGTGGGAGGAATAGTGCCCCATCATTGGTGTCAGTGGGAGGAATCGTGCCCAATCATTAGTGTCAGTGGGAGGAATAGTGCCCCATCATTGGTGTCAGTGGGAGGAATCGTGCCCAATCATTAGTGTCAGTGGGAGGAATAGTGCCCCATCATTGGTGTCAGTGGGAGGAATAGTGCCCCATCATTGGTGTCAGTGGGAGGAATAGTGATCCATCATTGGTATCAGTGGGAGGAATAGTGCCCCATCATTGGTGTCAGTGGGAGGAATAGTGCTCCATCATTGGTATCAGTGGGAGGAATAGCGCCCCATCGTTGTCAGTGGGCGGAGCTCTAACAGGAATAGGTGGAGCCTAAAGAGGAAGGGGTGGAATTTGCAGATGAAAGGGTGGGACAAATTTAGATGTTGGGGGGGTGCCCGATTTTAGCCTTGCCTAGGGCAGCACAAAACCAAATTACACCACTGCCGATAACGATATTGTGAACGAAAAAATCTGGTTGAACAACAGTGAAAAATGTTGTCATTTCGCATACGAACGACCGATTTTCTATGCGGCGGTATGACGGTCGTACGAAAAAAATCTATCAAGCGCTATCACACATGAGCGGAAACAGAAGATGACCCGGATGTTTATGTCCAAGGAATCTTTGTAAACACGAACGAAAAAACCAAATGTTAAAAGTAGATTGGCCCAATGAGATGATGAAACCAGAATTGTGCAGATTATATTTTATGTATCACTATTTATGTATATAGGTCATGTAATAAACGATATTATACTCATTGCTGGTAATTGTGTATATCAATCGTTCTGGCCGGAAGGGCGTGGCTACAAGGTCACACGCACACCGCATCACTTCCACTTGTACGGAAGACGTCAACACTACGTATTGCCCGACAAACAATTTTTTTAGATTGGTTAATGTGGGCCACGATTTTGACCAACGAACGCCTCTCGGTCGTCGGATGACCGATCAATCGATTTTCTAATCGTGTATTCCCACCTTAAGTCCGTAGGGTTCAATATTGAGTTGGCCCCGCCCTCTGCAGCTATAACAGCTTCAACTCTTCTGGGAAGGCCGTCCACAAGGTTTAGGAGGGTGTCTATGGGAAGGTTGGACAATTCTTCGAGAAGCACATTTGTGAGGTCAGGCACTGATGTCGGGGGAGGAGGCCTGGCTCGCAGTCTCATCCCAAAGGTGTTCTATTGGGTTGAAGTCAGGACAGTCAATTTCCTCCACCCCAAACTCATGTCTTTGTGGACCTTGCTTTGTGCACTGGTGCACAGTCATGTTGGAACAGGAAGGGGCCATCCCCAAACTGTTACCATAAAGTTGGGAGCATGAAATTGTCCAAAATGTCTTGGTATTCTGACACCTTAAGAGTTTCCTTCACTGGAACTAGGGGGCCAAGCCCAACCCCTGAAAAACAACCCCACACCATAATCCCCCTTCACCAAACTTTACACTTGCCACAATGCAGTCAGGCAAGTACCGTTCTCCTGGCAACCACCAAACCCAGACCTGTCCATCGGATTGTCAGACAGAGAAGTGTGATTGGTCACTCCAGAGAACATGTTTCGACTGCTCTAGAGTCTAGTGGCAGCGTGCTTTACACCACTGCCTCTGATGCTTTGCATTGCACTTGGTGATGGAAGGCTTGGATGCAGCTGCTCGGCCATGGAAACCCATTCCATGAAGCTCTCTACGCATTGTTGTTGTGCTAATCTGAAGGCCACATGAAATTTGGAGGTCTTTAGCTATTGACTCTGGAGACAGTTGGCGACTTCTGCGCACTGTGCCCTTCAGCATGCACCGACCCCGCCCTGTCATGTGATGTGGCCTACCACTTGGTGGCTGAGTGGCTGTTGTTCCCACTTGCTTCCACTTTGTTATAATCCCACTAACAGTTGAGCGTGGAATATTTAGTAGCCAGGAAATGTCACGGATGGACTTATTGCACAGGTGACCACCTATCACGGGACCACGCTTGGAGTCACTGAGCTCCTGAGAGCGACCCATTCTTTCACAAATGTTTGTAGAAGCAGTCTGCATGCCTAAGGGGTTGATTGTATACACCTGTGGGCATGGAGGGGATTGGAACACCTGAATCCAATGATTTGGAGGGCGGGGCCAATACTTTTGGCAATATAGTGTATATCTAGAGAAAAGGTATAAAACAATGTCAGACTTTACTGGTACCAAGGAACACACTATTTGTCAATAAAATATTTGTTTTTATTACAATATTAAAAAAACAATATTAGCAGAAAATGATATAAAAACATTCCATAGTCATCACTCAGATACAGTATATGGATCATTACTTCAGTTGATATAATTCTTAATTTCCAGTAAACACATTTCATTTATCTGCTTCCTCAGGACACTCCATTAGAATTTCTAATACATAAATAATAAAGCTTTGCAGCAATATTCACCTTCAATCAACCGATTTTTCTCTGCAGTAGTTTTCTTCTACTAGATGTGCTCAGACTGATGGCCAGCATTATTGAACTCACTTTCTCTGAGCCCAGGTAATCCCGGACTTGTTCCCAACCTGTGACTGGACAGTAAAAGGAGAAGCAGAACAGTGATGAGCTCATCTCTCTGTCACTCTGCTTTCTCCTTCTATCAGCATGCTTCTTATCAGCACATGAACTGATTGATTCCTTGTGCTGCTTTCTCCCCTCACACTCCAGCTCTGCTGTACATGGACTGCAAGAAGCTGATACCAGGTCCCAGTTAGGTACTTACACAGCTTATATTCCAAAAAGATCTTTAACCATTTGCCGCCCGCCCTATGGCCGAATGGCGGGCGGCAAATGTCATCAGCGTTCCGGGTGGACGCCATATGGCGTCCTCCCGCACATGCGCAGATTGCGCTCCTGCAGAGCGGCGCAGCGGCGCGCTCTGTCACCGGCCGTCTACCCCGGACACGGCCGATGACAGATCTGAGTATCGGCCCCGTTGCTGGTACCATGTGACCTGCTGTGACCACAAACATTTTACACCAAAGGAAATCCTAAAAATAGTTTTCAGGTCTCAGAGAACCTCGGTTAAAAATGTTTATACCTACAGCTTGTGGTTTATTAGCGCGATCAGTAAAATGTAGATACTAATATTAAGCAAACTAATAAAGAATGTATTTGACACCCAAGATGGACCATTGTTAACATCCCGCTTCTCTAACCTACAAAATTCACAAAATAATCATTAAATTGGCTAATAATCTTTACATATATCCAGTGAAGTGACTAGCCTCAGATGATACAGAGATAAAAAAAAAAGCCTCCTACATAAGTTGTACCTGTTAATCTACAATTTTCTTTTCTCTACATTTGTTCAAAGTGCTGAATGTATAAAGCTTGTCTGACTGTCAGAAAAAAAGGGATGGAGAGCTGAAATTACACACTACAGAGCTTAGTTAGGGGAGCTCTGAGAGCTGATTGGAAGGAAGGAAGGAAGGCCTCCCCCCCTCCACACAGCACACAACAACAAGGCTAAGGCTACTATCACTCACAGGCTGTGTGCTGGAGCTCCCTGCTCTGTCTACTTTTTTATCTCTTGGTGTCAAGAAAACTTGTCAGAAGTGATTCATGCAGATAGCAGAGGAACGAGGCATTAGACAGACATTACAATTGGATGCTCTGAATTGAGACAAGTACACACTATAGAGGGATATGCTTTGTTCACATTTCATGTCTGAGGTTTACAACCACTTTAATAATATAATAATGGGAAAAAAGGACAGTACTCCCTTAAATAGGTGGTCTGTAGAGATTTACATAGTTATATAGTTACATAGTTACACAGTTAGTCTGGCTGAAAAAAAAAAAGTCCATCCAGTTCAGAAAAAAAAAAGTTATAATCCTACACCCACAGTTGATCCAGAGGAAGGCAAAAAAAACCAGCAAAGCATAATCCAATTTGCTCCTGCAGGGAAAAACATTCCTTCCTGATCCCCCGAGATCCAGATATTCCCTGGATCAACTTTACCTATAAATGTTATATCCAGTTATATTCTGTGTATCCAAGAAAGAATCCAGGACTTTCCTACAGCAATCCACTGAGCTGGCCACAACCAACTCTTGAGGGAGTCTATTCCACATTTTCACAGCTCTCACTGTGAAGAAACCTTTAAAATGTTTGGAGATTAAATTTCTTTTCCTCCAGACGTAAAGAGCGCCCCCTTGTCCTCTGTGATGACCTCAGGGTGAATAACTCTACACCGAGTTCACTATATGAACCACTGATGTATTTATACATGGAGATCATATCCCCCCTTATGTATTATACATGGAGATCATACCCCCCCTTATGTATTATACATGGTGATCATATCCCCCTTATGTATTATACATGGAGATCATATCCCCTCTTATGTATTATACATGGTGATCATATCCCCCCTTATGTATTATACATGGAGATCATATCCCCCCTTATGTATTATACATGGAGATCATATCCCCCCTTATGTTTTATACATGGAAATCATATCCCCCCTATGTATTATACATGGAGATCATATCCCCCCTTATGTATTATACATGGAGCTCACATCCCCCTTATGTATTATACATGGAGATCATATCCCCCCTTATGTATTATACATGGAGAACATATCCCCCCTTATGTATTATACATGGTGATCATATCCCCCTTATGTATTATACATGGAGATCATATCCCCCTTATGTATTATACATGGAGATCATATCCCCCTTATGTATTATACATGGAGATCATATCCCCCTTATGTATTATACATGGAGATCATATCCCCCCTTATGTATTATACATGGAGATCATATCTCCCCCTTATGTATTATACATGGAGATCATATCCCCCCTTATGTATTATACATGGAGATCATATCTCCCCCTTATGTATTATACATGGAGATCATATCTCCCCCTTATGTATTATACATGGAGATCATATCTCCCCCTTATGTATTATACATGGAGATCATATCCCCCCCTTATGTATTATACATGGTGATCATATCCCCCTTATGTATTATACATGGTGATCATATGCCCTCTTATGTATTATACATGGTGATCATATCCCCCCTTATGTATTATACATGGAGATCATATCCCCCTTATGTATTATACATGGAGATCATATCCCCCCTTATGTATTATACATGGAGATCATATCCCCCCTTATGTATTATACATGGAGATCATATCCCCCCTTATGTATTATACATGGAGATCATATCCCCCTTATGTATTATACATGGAGATCATATCCCCCTTATGTATTATACATGGAGATCATATCCCCCCTTAATCTCCTCTTCTCAGTAGAGAATAAATTCAGTTCCTCTAATCTTTCCTCATAGCTGATCTCCTCCATGCCTCTTATCAGTTTGGTTGCCCTTTTCTGCACTTTCTCCAGTTCCCCAATGTTCTTTTTGTGAATTGGAGCCCAAAACTGAACTGCATATTCCAGATGAGGTCTTACTAATGATTTGTACAGATTTGGTTATGCCAAGTGACACTGGCCCCAGAACTACTGTATGTTGGCACCATCACATAGTGGGTAGATCCTACACTGCTCAAAGAACCGCTGGCATCCTTTGAAGGAACCCTAGCGCTCCACAGATCCCTGGTTCAGAATGTCTAATATATACTCTTCTTCTACTGGAAAATATCTTTGGCCATTTTTTTCCTTGATAACCTCATTTTTTAATACATTCGAATCATCCTAGCTGAAATAAACATCCCTGCCACCCTCCTTTACAGCTTATTGTTGCCAATTGCACTTTAATGTCTAAGGCTGCATTCACACTTTCGCATTCTTTCAGCCTGCTTAAAACCCTGAGATTTGATGTCCATTACGAAACGTGCGAAAAACGTCTGTCACGCTTGCATTGTTGTTCACTCTCAATGACATCCCTAACCCAGCAAACAAGACACACTGCAAAACTTGCTGTTAAAAAATGTACAAAGCACAACATCAAAAGGGTACATGAGCTACTTTGCATTTTCACACATTGGACAGCCCTTTGAAATCAATGGACTGACTTATGCATATAGAGCAGAAATGCACACAAACGCACAAAAAAACAACAGAATTTTGTTGTTAGACTGTAAGTTCCAAGGAGCAGGGCCCTCGATCCTCTCGTGTATCGCATTGTATTGTTATTGTACTGTCTTGTGTACTGTCTCCCATTGTAATGTACAGCGCTGAACAAACTGTTGGCGCTATATAAATACTGTATAATGATAAAAATAATAATAATTTTGTGTGCTTTTACAAAATGTTAGCCTGAAGAAAGAAAACGAGTGCAGCCGTCACATTTAAAGATTGCTACCATATTTTGTTCCCATTCAATGGAGCTATGCCCACACTGCACGGGTTGTTTTGTCGAGGGGTGAACACAGAGCTTATATTTATCCAATCCTCCAATTCTCCTGAAAACAGCACTCCCCCATGTCCAGCTGTGGACTGTTTCTGGCGTCCTCACATCCAGAGGCGGTCTATGGGCGTGATGACATCAAGAACAGTCCACCACACAAGACCGCCAGACCACAAGGGGTCAGGAGCGGCAGGGACTGATCTTGCGCTGGGAGGATCAGCCGATAAGGTGAGTATATCTCTGCTCTCCTCAATCGAGACAAAAATCAGCAGTTAACCCATGAAGTGTGGGCTCAATCCCCTTGCATGGGGAAAAATATTTTTCCGAAGTTCTGCTTTACATTTTTGATGTTGGGTTTAGATATGGCTACATAGTTACTAAGTTGGTAAAGTTGAATAAAGACACCAGTCCTTCAAGTTCAAATTGTGTGTATGTTTAGTCCATTGCCATATCCCTTTATATTACATTCGCTCAGATGTCCATCTAGGAGTATTTTGAAATTATTGACACCAACTGTGGAAGGGAGTTTCACATCCTTACTATAACTAAACAGTCAGTCCACCTAAAACTCATAGTTCAGTTTTTGGCAGAGGCTGGGACATTAAAGCAACACTTCAGTCTGCCTTTTTAAGTCGCTCCACCCCCTGGGCATCCCCATTATGGCACATGCACAGAGGTGCATATAGGCTCTGCCCCACCTTCGAGTCCCAGTAGAGCCTGTTGATACATCTTCACAGGAGACATCAAATTGCCATGCACATGCAAAGGCAGGGAAGGTTTCCAGCCTCCCTATCACATGCGCGGCAAAACCTGTATGCATGCAGATAACAGCTTCCATGGCACGCATGCAGATGTGCCTCATAAATAAAGATGTGCAGCACAAGTAAAGTCTTTTAGGAAAAAAGAAAAGGAATGTCCTTTTGTGGGGGGGGGGAAGGGAAATATACATTTACAGTTAGGGTGAATGCCCACTTGGAAGAAAAATATATTTTAAATATATTCTTCCCAAATACAGTATATTGACAGTTTTGTCCATATTCAATATATTTCAAAATTTATATATATATATATATATATATATATATATATATATTGCATGTTGAGATGCATTTTTTAGATATTACAAAATATATTAAAAATATTTAAAAGAATATATTTTTTTCAAATACAGGTGAAACTCGAAAAATTAGAATATGGTGCAAAAGTTCATTTATTTCAGTAATGCAACTTAAAAGGTGAAACCAATATATGATATAGACTCATTACATGCAAAGCAAGATAGTTCAAGCCGTGATTTGTCATCATTGTGATGATTATGGCTTACAGCTCATGAAAACCCCAAATCCACAATCTCAGAAAATGAGAATATTCCATGCAATCATTAAAACAAGGATTGTACATAGAACAATATCGGACCTCTGAAAAGTAGAAGCATGCATATGTACTCAGTACTTGGTTTGGGCCCCTTTTGCAGCAATTACTGCCTCAATGCGGCGTGGCATGGAAGCTATCAGCCTGTGGCACTGCTGAGGTGTTATGGAAGACCAGGATGCTTCAGTAGCGGCCTTGAGCCCTTCTGCATTGTTCGGTCTCATGTCTCTCATCTTTCTCTTGGCAATGCCCCATAGATTCTCTATGGGGTTCAGGTCAGGCGAGTTTGCTGGCCAATCAAGCACAGTAATCCCACGGTCATTGAACCAGGTTTTGGTGCTTTTGGCAGTGTGGGCAGGTGCCAAGTCCTGCTGGAAAATGAAGTCAGCATCCCCATAAAGCTCGTCTGCAGAAGGAAGCATGAAGTGCTCCAAAATCTCCTGGTAGATGGCTGCGTTGACCCTGGACTTAATGAAGCACAGTGGACCAACACCAGCAGATGACATGGCTCCCCAAATCAACACAGACTGTGGAAACTTCACACTGGACTTCAAGCATCTTGCAGTGCGTGCCTCTCCATTCACCAAATCTTTCGAGTTTCACCTGTATATTCTTCAGATTTTTTTTAACATATAAAAGAGTCATTTAAACATATATTTGTAAATGCATACCAAAAATGTAGATTAAATGTATTTTTAAAGACATACAGTATATTTGAAAATGTAATTTTAAAAATATTAAGCATATATTTTGTAATAAAAATGCATTTCAACATACAGTGTATATATATATATATATATATGTATATTTTGAAATATATTGAATACGGTCAAAACTGTAGCATTTTGAATATATGTCAATATATTTGGGAAGAATATTTTTAAAATATATTTAACATATATTTTTCTTCCATGTGGGTGTCCTCTTTAGAGTCTCCTATAACTTCCAATATCTTCCATTTTGCAACCTCTTTAGAGGCTGGATTATTTATTTGTTTTATATTATGGATAATGGAACAGGAGAAGCCGGAGAATTTAGAACTGGATGGAAAACCCCAAAACCCCAAAGTGAGCAGGAACGGAGTTTGGAATTATATCAAGGTGATCTCATAGCTGGAGATGAGAAGCCATATCTACTGGGGTCCACCAGGTGCCACCTACAACTGCAATCAGGTGTCATGTACAACTTAGTTTTTAGGTGCATGGACCCTTTAAGGAAATTTTTGACAGAAAGTAATTTTTTTTAAAAATGCCCAATATACTGTATATCTAAGAGACACTAATATCAGATTTCTCCGTAGAAGTTTAGAAAAGACACAAAGAAATGTCGTGAGTGATGGCTGTCTTCCCTGCCATCTACATTTCCTAGCGGGAGCTTCATGTCTGTCCGCCAACCTGAACAGTTCCTGTTATATAGAGACCAGGGAATGGCACATTAATCATATACGTCTCTTCTATTCCTTGCATTGCTGAAGACAAGAATCAATCCAAGAAACAATATTTCATCTGACAAGTGACTCACCTAAAAACTGTTTCGTTTGCTGACTTTACATGATCCAATTTTGAAACAGTCTATTCTGTGGGTTTATGTTAGATGCCAGTTTTCAGTGTATTGGATAATTATTCAGTATTAGTATTAATCATTTACATGTTCATATTTATTCATACATTACACTGCAATAGACATGTACCTGAAAAATATTCAGTGATTTATCTTCCCCTACAATATCTGTTTAACAACAGAACAGCCATTCTCAACCAGGGTTTTGTAGAACACTAAGTTTTCTTCAAAGGTTCCTAGGGGTTCCTCTAAAAAGTGGAAGGTTGACCTCCTAAATGATGCTGCTTGCATAGTTTTGGGGCCAATGTCACTTATTTTTGCTATTGGTCTAATTTGGTGGGCTCGTGTTTTTTTTTTTTCAACTTGATATAAATACGGTATGTACCATGAGAGTTGAGCTGAATTACCAGCTCTAAATGCCTACTACCACAATGTAGACTGCTCCTACTTACTGTATCAGCCTGTCATTCTTCACCCACCTTCTTAAAGGGACAGTTTATGTGCACCACCAATAGAAGGGTCCCACTGAAAGCCAGCCAACATTGGATTTTTTGTGCCAGGCACTTTCAGCTACTTTCAGGGGTAGCCCAGACACTAGAAATGCATACGCCCACCATAGTGGTTATATACATAGCATGCACACAAGGACCATTTTTTTCCTCTGAGGTACTTGATGCCATTCTAGGGACTCTAGCTGCACCTGTTTTAGTTAGTTTAACTTTGCTATAGTCTTTTGAGTGCCAGTTAGTGGGTCATTGACCATTCGTCTACTATAGTTCCCTTAAGTCTGTGTAATTATTGGTTCATTGATTCATGCCTTGTTTAATTGCATTTGCCATAATATATTTAATTAATTTAACACTAAGTTGCTTGTGGCTTTATTCCCATGTATTATTATAGAGTGGTAGCTTACCAACTCTTAAGTCACATAGGTGTAAACAGCTTTTAGTATTTATTAAAAAATGTAAAAGTGAGCGCTATCCAGACAGCAACTGAGCACTCAAGGTAACCAACTAAGCCTTATAAACCGAGTAAGTAAACAGTGCAGCACTAAAACTATGATAAACAGTATGAAATTCAATAAATGAACAGAGTTCAATATAAACAGTCTGTGTGGTTATAAAGTGCCAGGTGACTGGTAAAATTCAACGGCGGTGCTCTGTGAGAAATGGCAGAATTACGCACTCACCAGATGCACAGTAGTTATATGCATTAAATATCACATCCAGAGGATTCCTCATCAGATAAGGGTCTGGTCAAGGTTAAGGTAATCATCCCTCAGGGTAGTAGTCATCAAATGCCCAGAATCGAAATTACTTGGATCCATTTAATCAGAGGTCCCTTTAAGGGATGGGTAGAAGAGGCTGCCTGCTTACAGGATAACTTCCTTCTCTGGGTAAAGCAACTGGATCATAATTATGGGCTCTGCAAATAAATACTCTTCTCAGGGAGTCAGGAAAGCATGCCCATATTGTAGTATTTAAATTAAATATTTATTGAGTAACAAAGATGTTTGCAAACAGAATAAAATGATTAAAAACAGCATCAGGGGTGTAGAAGTGAAACTAACCCTCCGGTAATCAGAGATGGCCGCCGGGCCTCCACGTGGCTCCGGTGGCGTAGCGTCACGACGTCCTGGTCCCTCCTTACGCGTTATGTGCGCGCGCACTTCATCAGAGGAAGAAACCATTGATGCCATGACGAGATTATAGGCTTTAAATAGACAAAATGGCATATGCGTATTAAGCTGGCGCCATTTTGTTGAAGCCTAAAATAGTATATTAGCGTGCGCTCATGCGCCATTTTGTTAATGATTTTACACAGGTTGGAGATACATGTATATTCATGCGCCAATGCGATACGTTGCCGTAGGTTTTGGATGTCAAACTTATCCAATATGCTATGAGATTCAGAACAATTAATAGTTATACAGGTGTGTTAATGCTTAGTACATTTCAATAAATCAATATAAATATCATAGGTATATC
This sequence comes from Staurois parvus, assembly GCF_062004578.1. Classification (NCBI taxonomy): domain Eukaryota; kingdom Metazoa; phylum Chordata; class Amphibia; order Anura; family Ranidae; genus Staurois; species Staurois parvus. Next base: position 1,559,721 of record NW_028317915.1, read on the forward strand.
ATTTAAATAAGCGCTAATGATGATTACTTTTAGTGAGTTATCATAAGAATATAAATAATACCAAAATGTTGGATGTTGGTATCAGTAGATAGTCAATTGGCATAAAAAGTTAATATTATCAAAATTATCCAAAAGTTAAAATGAAATAAAATAAAATCAGGCCAAAAATTGATACATTAAAACATCTGTTAAATTGAAATAGTAAACAATAGGAGGGAATTAAGCCTGATCCAATGTATAAAAATGTTTTTAATTAAATGTATTATAGTATAAAAATTATATATACTGTGTTGTATAAAAATATGACATCCAAATCAAAACAGATCGAAACAGTTATATACCCCTGGATAGCTGCCACCATCCCAACTGGCTTGTTAATATCCCCAAGGGGCAGTTTCTAAGACTGAGAAGAAACTGCACTGACCTAGACAATTATCACTTACAGACCGCTATCTTAAAAGATAGGTTCTTGGAAAAAGGTTACAATGATAATATTTATATTGCCTGTGGCCAATATGAATCGAGAAGAACTTCTAGGTACTAATCATAAAGAGGCTAAAGATATTATCTGTCCATTCATTATCACATTCTCTATGCAACACAGATCTATACGACATATACCGTATTTTTCGCTCCATAAGACACACTTTTTTCCCCCAAAAAAGGGGGGAAAATGTCAGTGCGTCTTATGGAGCGAAGGTAAAGCGGCCGGTCCGGTATTTCCGCCGCCACCATGTCAGAATATCGGGCCGGCCGCTCAGCTCTTCTCTCCTGCAGGGCCTTACCTGTTCCTTGCTCCAGTGCTGCAGTCTTCCAGGGGCGGCTTCTGTGACAGCTGGGTGCCCACTGCACATGACAGGTCCCAGAAGGCTCCGGGCCATTCACAAAGCGCAGCGCTTCTCGCGCATGCGCAGTGGGCACCCGGCTGTCACAGAAGCCGCTGCGGGAAGAAGGAAGGACAACTCCGCGGAAGTGGGAGCGGGTACCTGTCAAATTCAGGTACCCGTTCTCCCCTTCTCCCCAAAGGTCCGCAGTCTCTGGTAATCTCCTTTACTGTCCCTGCACTGTGTCCGCAGTCTCTGGCCATCTCCTGTACTATGTCCGCAGTCTCTGGTCATCTCCTGTACTGTGTCCGCAGTCTCTGGCCATCTCCTGTACTATGTCCGCAGTCTCTGGTCATTCCCTGTACTATGTCCGCAGTCTCTGGTCATCTCCTGCACTGTGTCCGCAGTCTCTGGCCATCTCCTGTACTGTGTCCGCAGTCTCTGGCCATCTCCTGTACTGTGTGTGCAGTCTCTGGTCATCTCCTGTACTGTGTCCGCAGTCTCTGGTCATCTCCTGTACTGTGTCCGCAGTCTCTGGTCATCTCCTGTACTGTGTGTGCAGTCTCTGGTCATTCCCTGTACTGTGTCCGCAGTCTCTGGTCATCTCCTGTACTGTGTCCGCAGTCTCTGGCCATCTCCTGTACTATGTCCGCAGTCTCTGGTCATTCCCTGTACTATGTCCGCAGTCTCTGGTCATTTCCTGTACTATGTCCGCAGTCTCTGGCCATCTCCTGTACTGTCCGCAGTCTCTGGTCATCTCCTGTACTGTGTGTGCAGTCTCTGGTCATCTCCTGTACTGTGTCCGCAGTCTCTGGTCATCTCCTGTACTGTGTCCGCAGTCTCTGGTCATCTCCTGTACTGTGTGTGCAGTCTCTGGTCATTCCCTGTACTGTGTCCGCAGTCTCTGGCCATCTCCTGTACTATGTCCGCAGTCTCTGGTCATCTCCTGTACTATGTCCGCAGTCTCTGGTCATCTCCTGTACTATGTCCGCAGTCCATTGGTTCAGAATATTTTTTTTCTTGTTTTTCTCCTCTAAAACCTAGGTGCGTCTTATGGAGCGAAAAATACGGTAATCAAGAAAAATTGGGGTATTTTAAAAGCAGACCCAGTACTAACTAAAGTTTTACCTGAAGTACCAGAAGTTATTTTCCGCAGACCAGCAACCCTGAGAGATAAAATATCTCCCAATGTCATTAATCCACCTGCCAAACCTCTTCCTCTATTTAATATGAAAGGATTCTATCCTTGTAATAAGTGTATTGCCTGTAAAGCTAATGACATCAGAAAGAAAAAAATAACTACATATCTCTCCAACCAAACCAACGAGATGTACACCCTGGTCCAAATTATTATGCAAATTCTATTTAAGTGTCACAAAGATGAAATATTTTGTTTTTCAGTGTAACTCATGGATGGCATTGTGTGTCAGGGCTCTTTTGATCACTGAAAACAATCTCGGACACCTGTGATAATTAGATTGGCCGGTGAGCCCAATTTAAGGAAAAACTACTAAAGGACGGCGTTCCACATTATTAAGCAGAGCACCATTTTCAAGCATTATGGGGAAGAAAAAGGATCTCTCTGCTGCCGAAAAGAGTGAAATAGTTCGATGCCTTGGACGAGGGATGAAAACATTCGATATTTCACGAAAACTTAAGCGTGATCATCGCACTATGAAGAGATTTGTGGCTGATTCAGAGCACAGACGGGTTGGTGCAGATAAAGGCACATTGAGGAAGATTTCTGCCAGATCCATGCATCCGATCAAGAGAGCAGCTGCTAAAATACCATTACATAGCAGCAAACAGATATTTGAAGCTGCTGGTGCCTCTGGAGTCCCACGGACATCAAGGTGTAGAGTCCTCCAGAGTCCTGCAACTGTGCATAAACCTTCTATTTGGCCACCAATAACCAATGCTCACAAGCAGAAATGGCTGCATTGGGCAGAAAAATACATGAAGACTAATTTTCAAACAGTCCTGTTCACTGATGAGTGCCGTGCAACCCTGGATGGTCCAGATGGATGGAGTAGTGGATGGTTGGTAGACAGCCACCCTGTTCCAACAAGGCTGCGACGTCAGCAAGGCGGTGGTGGAGTCGTGTTTTGGGCAGGAATCATGGGAACAGAGCTGGTCGGCCCCTTTAGGGTCCCCGAAGGTGTAAAGATGACCTCTGCAAAGTATGTGGAGTTTATGACTGACCACTTTCTTCCCTGGTACAGAAGGAAGAACTATGCTTTCCGTAATAAAATCATCTTCATGCATGACAATGCACCATCTCATGCTGCAAAGAATACCTCTGCATCAATGGCTGCTATGGGGATAAAAGGAGAGAAAGTCATGGTGTGGCCTCCATCCTCCCCTGACCTCAATCCTATTGAGAACCTTTGGAGCATCCTCAAGCAAAAGATCTATGAGGATGGGAGGCAGTTTACATCCAAACAGCAGCTCTGGGAGGCTATTCTGACATCTTGCAAACAAATTCAAGCAGAAACTGTCCAAAAACTCACAAGTTCAATGGATGCAAGACTTGTGAAGCTGCTATCAAATAAGGGGTCCTATGTTACAATGTAACGTGACCTGTTCAAATGTTTAAAAAGTTAAAATGTTGTTAAAAGTTTGATTGAAATAGCTTTTGATTTCAGTAAATATGCTGCAAACACAACAAATGACAATTTTCAGTTCTTTACAACCTATAAAGTGTTTTGAAACTTACTGTGCGTAATAATTTGGAACAAAATCCTGTTATCATTAGGAGGTTTGTTCAATAAAATGTGAATTGTACTCTTAATAGTTGATAACATGAGAATTATGCCGACTGTTATTTACATCAATTATTTAGGTAAATGAGAAAAATATCATTTGCATAATAATTTGGAACACGGTGTATGACATAGACATATTTATTTGTTGCAATAGCAAATTTGTAGTGTATTTATTAGAATGTCCATGCTCCAAACAATACGTGGGTCGCACTACGAGAAGGCTGAGGGATTGTCTCCGTGAACATATTTATAACATTATAAAAGGATATAAGGAACACTCACTGTCCATACATTATAGACCAGTGGTTCTTAACCTTTTTGGAGGTACTGAACCCCACCAGTTTCATATGCGCATTCACCGAACCCTTCTTAATTGGAAAAATAAAATATGATTTTTAAAATTCAAAACATAGGTATATATTTATACATAGGTGCACAAAATGAACAAAACCATTAAGAACAAAGAACAAAACCATTAAAACATGATTTTCACACAAAAACAAAATAATGAATATTTACCGCAAATCAGTGTGACTTCTGCTGTTGTCTTTCAGAGGCCAGTTCAGAAATGCGCGGCATTACCTTGGCAAGTGCCACTCTCATGTCATTTTCGCAACAAAGTCTGTTCCTTTTCTTCGTCTTTATGTCCAGCATCCTCGAAAAGGATTGCTCGCAAAGATATGTTGTAACAAACGGTATGAAAATTCATCCCCCATAGTAATTCATCCCCCATATAGTAATTCATCCCCCATATAGTAATTCATCCCCCATAGTAATTCATCCCCCATATAGTAATTCATCCCCCATAGTAATTCATCCCCTATAGTAATTCATCCCCCATATAGTAATTCATCCCCCATATAGTAATTCATCCCCCATATAGTAATTCATCCCCCATAGTAATTCATCCCTCATAGTAATTCATCCCCCATATAGTAATTCATCCCCCATATAGTAATTCATCCCCCATATAGTAATTCATCCCCCATAGTAATTCATCCCCCCATATAGTAATTCATCCCCCATATAGTAATTCATCCCCCCTATAGTAATTCCTTCCCCCATAGTAATTCATCCCCCATATAGTAATTCATCCCCCATATAGTAATTCATCCCCCATATAGTAATACATCCCCCATATAGTAATACATCCCCCATATAGTAATTCATCCCCCATATAATAATTCATCCCCCATATAGTAATTCATCCCCCATAGTAATACATCCCCCATATAGTAATTCATCCCCCATATAGTAATACATCCCCCATATAGTAATTCATCCCCCATATAATAATTCATCCCCCATATAGTAATTCATCCCCCATATAGTAATTCATTCCCCATAGTAATTCATCCCCCCTATAGTAATTCATTCCCCATATTAATTCATCCCCCATATTAAGTCCCCAAGTCCCCCCTGTGTCAATTCACTTACCTTTGCTCCGCGCGTTCCTCTCGCTGTATTCCCGCGCCGTTCCGGTCTTCAGGGCGGACTGTGAGAGGAGCCTAGCTCCTCTCACGTTCGTCACGCTGCCCCGCCTACACACATCCTGACAGCCAATCACTGGCTATCAGGATGTGAGTGGCAGCGAGACTGGCCAATCATTGCATTTGAGTCCCTGCCGCCCGAGAGGAGGGAGGGGAGCGGGCGCCCGGCACACAAGAGCCGCGGCTTGCCGACCACTGAGCATGTCATCACAAATCATGAGTCGGGTGTGGGTCACCTCCGCCGAACCCCCGAGACTGACTCACCGAACCCCTGGGGTTCGATCGAACCCAGGTTAAGAACCACTGTTATAGACGATACCATAACAGAGATCCCTCCACACTCAAATTTTTAGGGATAGATATCATCCCGCACTGGAGAGGGAAACACAAAACCAGGGCAGTCTCTCAACTGGAGACTAAACACATTTTTGAGTTAGGTACCTTACACCCTGCAGGACTCAATATCGAGTTGGATTTAAATTGTTTTATCAACAACAGTTAATTTATCTGCATTTCTACGTGTGTTTTATTTCCTTTTGTTATATACAAAAATGTATTTTATTTTATTTATTTTAATTACTTATATTCGTATTATTCGGAATTACAGTTTCAGTACATTCGATATTGTTCATCTTAGGACAAAATTTTCCCATTTTTTTGGATGTCATATTTTTATACAACACAGTATATATAATTTTTATACTATAATACAACATTTAATTACCATATTTTTCGCTCCATAAGACGCACCTGACCATAAGACGCACCTAGGTTTTAGAAGCGAAAAACAAGAAAAAAAAATATTCTGAACCAATGGACTGCAGACATAGTACAGGAGATGACCAGAGACTGCGGACACAGTACAGGAGATGACCAGAGACTGCGGACACAGTACAGGAGATGACCAGAGACTGCAGACATAGTACAGGGAATGACTAGAGACTGCGGACACAGTACAGTAGATGACCAGAGACTGCAGACACAGTACAGGGAATGACCAGAGACTGCGGACATAGTACAGGAGATGACCAGAGACTGCGGACACAGTACAGGAGATGACCAGAGACTGCAGACATACTACAGGAGATGACCAGAGACTGCGGACACAGTACAGGAGATGACCAGAGACTGCGGACATACTACAGGAGATGACCAGAGACTGCAGACATACTACAGGAGATGACCAGAGACTGCGGACACAGTACAGGAGATGACCAAAGACTGCGGACATAGTACAGGAGATGACCAGTGACTGCAGACACAGTACAGGGAATGACCAGAGACTGCGGACACAGTACAGGAGATGACCAGAGACTGCAGACATACTACAGGAGATGACCAGAGACTGCGGACACAGTACAGGAGATGACCAGAGACTGCGGACACGGTACAGGGAATGACCAGAGACTGCGGACACAGTACAGGAGATGACCAGAGACTGCGGACACAGTACAGTAGATGACCAGAGACTGCAGACACAGTACAGGGAATGACCAGAGACTGCGGACACAGTACAGGAGATGATCAGAGACTGCAGACATACTACAGGAGATGACCAGAGACTGCGGACACAGTACAGGAGATGACCAGAGACTGCGGACTTACTACAGGAGATGACCAGAGACTGCAGACATACTACAGGAGATGACCAGAGACTGTGGACACAGTACAGGAGATGACCAAAGACTGCGGACATAGTACAGGAGATGACCAGAGACTGCAGACACAGTACAGGGAATGACCAGAGACTGCGGACACAGTACAGGAGATGACCAGAGACTGCAGACATACTACAGGAGATGACCAGAGACTGCGGACACAGTACAGGAGATGACCAGAGACTGCGGACATACTACAGGAGATGACCAGAGACTGCAGACATACTACAGGAGATGACCAGAGACTGTGGACACAGTACAGGAGATGACCAAAGACTGCGGACATAGTACAGGAGATGACCAGAGACTGCGGACATAGTACAGGAGATGACCAGAGACTGCGGACACAGTACAGGAGATGACCAGAGACTGCGGACATAGTACAGGAGATGACCAGAGACTGCAGACATACTACAGGAGATGACCAGAGACTGTGGACACAGTACAGGAGATGACCAGAGACTGCAGACATACTACAGGAGATGACCAGAGACTGTGGACACAGTACAGGAGATGACCAAAGACTGCGGACATAGTACAGGAGATGACCAGAGACTGCAGACATACTACAGGAGATGACCAGAGACTGCGGACACAGTACAGGAGATGACCAGAGACTGCGGACATACTACAGGAGATGACCAGAGACTGCAGACATACTACAGGAGATGACCAGAGACTGTGGACACAGTACAGGAGATGACCAAAGACTGCGGACATAGTACAGGAGATGACCAGAGACTGCGGACACAGTACAGGGAATGACCAGAGACTGCGGACACAGTACAGGAGATGACCAGAGACTGCAGACATACTACAGGAGATGACCAGAGACTGCGGACACAGTACAGGAGATGACCAGAGACTGCGGACATACTACAGGAGATGACCAGAGACTGCAGACATACTACAGGAGATGACCAGAGACTGTGGACACAGTACAGGAGATGACCAAAGACTGCGGACATAGTACAGGAGATGACCAGAGACTGCGGACATAGTACAGGAGATGACCAGAGACTGCGGACACAGTACAGGAGATGACCAGAAACTGCGGACATAGTACAGGAGATGACCAGAGACTGCAGACATACTACAGGAGATGACCAGAGACTGCAGACATACTACAGGAGATGACCAGAGACTGCAGACACAGTACAGGAGATGACCAGAGACTGCAGACATACTACAGGAGATGACCAGAGACTGTGGACACAGTACAGGAGATGACCAGAGACTGCAGACATACTACAGGAGATGACCAGAGACTGCGGACACAGTACAGGAGATGACCAGAGACTGCAGACATACTACAGGAGATGACCAGAGACTGTGGACACAGTACAGGGAATGACCAGAGACTGCAGACATACTACAGGAGATGACCAGAGACTGCAGACATGCTACAGGAGATGACCAGAGACTGCAGACATAGCACAGATGACCAGAGACTGCGAACACAGTACAGGAGATGACCAAAGACTGCGGACATAGTACAGGAGATGACCAGAGACTGGGGACACGGTACAGGAGATGACCAGAGACTGCGAACATAGTACAGGAGATGACCAGAGACTGCAGACACAGTACAGGGAATGACCAGAGACTGCGGACACAATACAGCAGATGACCAGAGACTGCGGACATAGTACAGGAGATGACCAGAGACTGCGGACAGAGTACAGGAGATGACCAGAGACTGCGGACAGAGTACAGGAGATGACCAGAGACTGTGGACACAGTACAGGAGATGACCAGAGACTGCGGACACAGTACAGGAGATGACCAGAGACTGCAGACACAGTACAGGGAATGACCAGAGACTGCGGACACAATACAGCAGATGACCAGAGACTGCAGACATACTACAGGAGATGACCAGAGACTGCGGACAGAGTACAGGAGATGACCAGAGACTGCGGACAGAGTACAGGAGATGACCAGAGACTGTGGACACAGTACAGGAGATGACCAGAGACTGCGGACACAGTACAGGAGATGACCAGAGACTGCGGACATACTACAGGAGATGACCAGAGACTGCAGACATACTACAGGAGATGACCAGAGACTGCAGACATGCTACAGGAGATGACCAGAAACTGCAGACATAGCACAGATGACCAGAGACTGTGGACACAGTACAGGAGATGACCAAAGACTGCGGACATAGTACAGAAGATGACCAGAGACTGCGGACATAGTACAGGAGATGACCAGAGACTGCGGACACAGTACAGGAGATGACCAGAGACTGCGAACACAGTACAGGAGATGACCAGAGACTGCGGACACAGTACAGGAGATGACCAGAGAGACTGCGGACACAGTACAGGAGATGACCAGAGACTGCGGATATAGTACAGGGGATGACCAGAGACTGCAGACATAGTACAGGGAATGACCAGAGACTGCGGACACAGTACAGGAGATGACCAGAGACTGCAGACATAGTACAGGGAATGACCAGAGACTGCGGACACAGTACAGGAGATGACCAGAGACTGCGGACACAGTACAGTAGATGACCAGAGACTGCAGGCATACTACAGGAGATGACCAGAGACTGCGGACACAGTACAGGAGATGACCAGAGACTGCAGACATAGTACAGGGAATGACCAGAGACTGCGGACATAGTACAGGAGATGACCAGAGACTGCGGACACAGTACAGTAGATGACCAGAGACTGCAGACATAGTACAGGGAATGACCAGAGACTGCGGACATAGTACAGGAGATGACCAGAGACTGCGGACACAGCACAGTAGATGACCAGAGACTGCGGACATAGTACAGGAGATGACCAGAGACTGCGGACACAGTACAGGAGATGACCAGAGACTGCGGACACAGTACAGGAGATGACCAGAGACTGCGGACACAGTACAGTAGATGACCAGAGACTGCAGACATACTACAGGAGATGACCAGAGACTGCGGACACAGTACAGGAGATGACCAGAGACTGCAGACATACTACAGGAGATGACCAGAGACTGTGGACACAGTACAGGAGATGACCAGAGACTGCGGACATAGTACAGGAAACGACCAGAGACTGCGGACATAATATAGGTAAAATACCAGGGACACAGTACAGATGATCAGAGATTGCAGACAGTAAAGGAGATTACCAGAGACTGCGGACCTTTGGGGAGGGAGGGGGAGAGGGTAACTGAATTTGCCTATGATATTTATATTGATTTATCGAAGTGTACTAAGCATTAACACACCTGTATAACTATTAATTGTTCTGAATCTCATAGCATATTGGATAAGTTTGACATCCAAAACCTACGGCAACGTATCGCATTGGCGCATGAATATACATGTATCTCCAACCTGTGTAAAATCATTAGCAAAATGGCGCATGAGCGCACGCTAATATACTATTTTAGGCTTCAACAAAATGGCGCCAGCTTAATACGCATACGCCATTTTGTCTGTTTAAAGCCTATAGTCTCGTCATGGCATCAATGGTTTCTTCCTCTGATGAAGTGCACGCGCATGTAACGCGTAAGGAGGGACCAGGACGTCGTGACGCTACGCTACCGGAGCCACGTGGAGGCCCGGCGGCCATCTCTGATTACCGGAGGGTTAGTTTCACTTCTACACCTCTGATGCTGTTTTTAATCATTTTATTCTGTTTGCAAACGTCTTTTTTACTCAATAAATATTTAATTTAAATACTACACTATGGGCATCCTTCCCTGACTCCCTGAGAAGAGTATTTATTTGCAGAGCCCATAATTATGATCCAGTTGCTTTACCCAGAGAAGGAAGTTATCCTGTAAGCAGGCAGCCTCTTCTACCCATCCCTTAAAGGGACCTCTGGTTACCTGGATCCAAGTAATTTCGATTCTGGGCATTTGATGACTACTACCCTGAGGGAGGATTACCTTAACCTTGACCAGACCCTTATCTGATGAGGAAACCTCTGGATGTGATATTTAATGCGTATAACTATTGCACATCTGGTGAGTGCGTATTTCTGCCATTTCTCACGGAGCACCGCCATTGAATATTACCAGTCACCTGGCACTTTATAACCACACAGACTATTTATATTGAACTCTGTTCATTTATTTAATTTTATACTGTTTATCATAGTTTTAGCTCTGCACTGTTTACTTATTAGCTGTTAGTATTTGACCAAGTGTGCCAGCGGGGATCCAGCAACCAACAGTCATGGCAGAATGGAAGACCCACCATCACCAGTGGCTTCTGCAAGAGTAAGCGCTACAATCTGATATGGGCTGATGAGATTAGTAGTTTACAGTAATAAGATTGCTTTATGCTTCCGGGTCAGCTCACAGGAAGTGACAAGGACACTGTATTTCTGGAAAACATAAAAATAATTGCAAAAATGCAAAATAAAAAGCAATACAGGCTTCACATCTAAGAAAAGGTAAGGTGAAATAAATTAAAATTTAATTTTTAGGTTTAGATTGGCTTTAGCTAACCCATGTCTGTAGTATACTTCCCGTACCCTCCTTTGTCAGGGGCAGGTCCTGTGCAAAAAATGACTTCTTTTGCGTCCAACTTCAGGTATTTAGAAGAACTATTCCATAACTCCTTGGCTTTGATCACTTTGCTGTGCTGAACATTTTAATGACAGAGGTAGATCAAAAACTCCCAGAACATTCTGTAGCTTTGGGATATGAGCCTTGATATTTTTTCAAGTGCTTCATTAAAATTAACAGACTTTAAAGGCTGCAGAGTTTAGCAATTAAAACACACTTAAAAATTATTTAGTGCCTGTGAAAGCCAGCTATAAAATGATCCTGTGCTTGTCATCCAAGGCTGAGTAGACTGAGATTAGTTTGAAATGCTCAACATTTGGTGTAAACCCTGAAATCTTCTGCAAGAAAATTCACTTTTCAAAGGACATCTACTTAGTTACATAAATACTGTATATATAGTATATACACTATATTGCCAAAAGTATTGGGACTCTCTTCCAAATCATTGGATTCAGGTGTTCCAATCACCTCCATGGTCACAGGTGTATACAATCATCACCTAGGCATGCAGACTGCTTCTACAAACATTGGTGAAAGAATGGGTCGCTCTCAGGAGCTCAGTGACTCCAAGCGTGGTCCCGTGATAGGTGGCCACCTGTGCAATAAGTCCATCCGTGACATTTCCTGGCTACTAAATATTCCACGGTCCACTGTTAGTGGGATTATAACAAAGTGGAAGCAACTGGGAACAACAGCAACATTATTATTATTATTCAGGATTTATATAGCGCCAACAGTTTGCGCAGCGCTTTACAAAATGAAGGTAGACATTACAGTTATAATACAATTTGGTACAAGAGGAAACAGAGGACCCGGCTCCTTAGAGCTTACAATCTAAAATGACAGGGCGGGGTCAGCGCATGCTGAAGGGCACAGTGAGCAGAAATCACCAACTGTCTGCATAGTCAATAGCTAAAGACCTCCAAACTTTATGTGGCCTTCAGATGAGCCCAACAACAGTGTGTAGAGAGCTTCTTGGAATGGGTTTTCATGGCTGAGCAGCTGCATCCAAGCCTTACATCACCAAGTGCAATGCAAAGCGTCAGATGCAGTGGTGTAAAGCACACCGCCACTGAACTCTAGAGCAGTGGAGATGTGTTCTCTGGAGTGACAAATCACGCTTCTCTGTGTCTGGCAATCTGATGGACATGTCTGGGTTTGGTAGTTGCCATGAGAATGGTACTTGCCTGACTGCATTGTGCCAAGTGTGAAGTTTGGTGGAGGGTGGATTATGGTGTGGGGTTGTTTTTCAGGGTTTGGGCTTAGCCCCCTAGTTCCAGTGAAGGAAACTCTTATGTCGTCAGCATACAAAGACATTTTGGATAATTTCATGCTCCCAACTTTGTGGGAAGAGTTTGGGGATGGCCCCTTCCTGTTCCAACATGACTGCACACCAGTGCACAAAGCAAGGTCCATAAAGACATGGATAAGCGAGTTTGGGATGGAGGAACGTGACTGGCCTGCACAGAGTCCTGACCTCAACCCCATAGAACACCTTTGGGATGAATTAGAGCAGAGACTGTGATCCAGGCCTTCTTATCCGACATCATTGCCTGACCTGACAAATGTGCTTCTGGTAGAATGGTCCAACCTTCCCATAGACACCCTCCTAAACCTTGTGGACGGCCTTCCCAGAAGAGTTGAAGCTGTTTTAGCTACAAAGGGCGGGGCCAACTCAATATTGAACCCTACGGACTAAGACTGGGGTGCCATTAAAGTTCATGTGCGTGTAAAAGCAGGAATCCCAATATTTATGGCAATATAGATAAATATATATAAATATATATTCTGGTTCTGTTTGTGTTCTTATTTTGTGAAATTCCTTCACAAAATATCTTTACTTGGGAAAGTGCATTATTTGTGCTGAAACCCTGATTATTTTTCTATAATTTTTTATATTATTATTTTCATCCAATAGCATTTTTAATATAAGTGCAGGTAGATCATATTTAAGGGCACCTCACCCAAATAGCATTTAAAGAGTTAAAAAAAAAACAAAAAAGAGAACAGACTTTTGAGGTTTCCATGACGCAATGCAATAATTAAAATTCCAAATGCTACAACAAAAAAAACTTTTAATATATTTCATAAAATTTGGAATTATTGTGTGGTGGGTTCCTTGAAAGCCTGTTCTTTTTTAAAACTCTTTATGTTATCCAATAGTATAGCCGTGGTGTAAATGTAGAGATCCTGAATATTGGCTGGCAGCTTCTACACATCAAAGGATTTCCACATTTTGGGTCGTGAAGTGGGTGAGTAAACCTAGAGTTGAAGTGCCATGCCAAGATACGTGAGTATCATTGAAAGTAATGCAAAAGTTACATATACAGTAGTTACATAGTTAGTCTGGCTGCAAAAAGACAAAAAGTCCGTCTAGTTCAGTCCGTCTAGTTCAACCATTAAAAAAAAAAAAAGTTATAATCCTATACCCACAGTTGATCCAGAGGAAGGCAGAAAAAGCAGCAAAACATGATCCAATTTGTTCCTGCAGGGGAAAAAATTCCTTCCTGATCCCCCGAGAGGCAATCAGATATTCGTTGGATCAACTTTACCTATAAATGTTATATCCAGTTATATTCTGTGTATCCAAGAAAGAATCCAGAACTTTCCTACAGCAATCCACTGAGCTGGCCAGAACCAACTCTTGAGGGAGTCTATTCCACATTTTCACAGCTCTTACTGTGAAGAAACCTTTCCGTGTTTGGAGATTACATTTCTTTTCCTCCAGACGTAAAGAGTGCATAACATTTTATTAACCTTGTTCTGTCTCCACATGAAGGTGAATGAAGGTATAACTGATAATGGCTGTGTAACTTCCTACCTTCGTATCCAAGCAGTGGAGCAGACCGGACCGGCAGATGCTCAGGTTAGACGGATCCAAACGTATACACGAGAATTAAATCAGCGTGGGTTTATTTGATCCAAATACAGCGACAAACAGTGATACAATACTGTAATGTAGTAGAGGTATTGATGCTGTCCTGTGATATCTTTCCTGAGGCTAACTGCTGGTCAAAAACTGATGCCTTCACAAGCCCAGGGTATTGAATGTCCTGTCCCACAGCTATGAAGCACATAAAATGGCTGCAGGAAGTGACCAGAACCAAGGCTTGCCTAAAACCACGCCCAACAGAGGAAAAACTTTACTAGCAAGAACAGAGGCATGCAGCATGCAAATTCTGGCCAGCAGATGGCAGCAAACAGATCAATACATAGAAACAAACATGGTGAAATAAGAACTATACAATGCACAGTTATAACAAATATGAGGAGAACAACACAAACCTACATAGGTTGTTCAAATTTCACATGTTGGTAGAGTAACCCTTCCTCTATAGTAACTCTTCTTTTTCATTCCAGGTAAATATTGGATTCCAAGCAGAAGCAACAAGGGGTGCAGGGTGTCCAACATTCACAGAAGGCTACAGAATGTTTATGGATGATTACACTATTGACCAGAGCAATATCTTGCCATTGGGGACTCTTGTCAATGTCATAGGGAATAGGGAATATGTAAGCAAAAATCAAAAAGGATCTAAAATATTGTGGATATCACATTTACCAAAATATCAAAGCAACAGAACAAAAATGAAAATATAAGGAAAAAATAAATGGAGATGTATTCTGGACTGTAGCTGATCAAATACACAATCAAATACAGTACACAAAAAAAAACACAAATGCAAACAACAATAAATGAAAGAAACTAAACTGAAAGTATGGCAAAAAAATCCCATACAAATATGCATCCACTAAATAATAGCACAGCTGTTTTTTATTTTTTCTTCTTTTTTTTTTTTCAAAGATCCTGGACCTGTTTTTATGCCATCAAATAATGCTCTCATTATTTACTTTTTTTTAATGGAAACAGCTAAAAAATAGGAAAATATTAAAGCAACAGCACACAAATAACAATCAAAAACTGTAACGGAACGACCCCAGACTGCGCTTGGGTACTCCCGTTAGACCGCCACTTCCTCGTCCGAAAACCGACAACAGAGACCACAGCTGACCATAAAAGACCAGACGACACCAGTCTTGAAGTAATTTTATTTTTTATTATATTAAATGAGGGTATTATGAATATAAATGAAATTGAGGGTATTAGTAAGTACATCATGTCACTAATAGATGATTTATAAGCACTTGGTATAATATTTTTTTTTCTTTTTTAGAGGAGTATTTCATGTGGAATTATTTTGATATTTATTTGGAGGAGATTGATTAGTCGAAACTATCTATTTAAATATTTTTTGGTATTTATACACTTTTATTAGTTATTTGTATCATAATTTGAATTAATTTAATGGTAATAATTTAATTAATATTTATTGAGAAGTATTAAGGAGCGCAACATATATTTGCAGAAAATAGACTAGTTTATTTGAACACAGATACAAGATATATACATTCTGGGGACAATCCCCCCTCCCTGCATAATGACACAGGGCGGGGTAATCTACATTTAGTAACAAGAAACACACAGGTATTCAAACATCACACCAGCAGACAGTCCCATCAGGAGGGAGGGCTGCTGGAGACCCCCCCCCCCACTAAGCTAATACACATAAACACATACATCCCATAATAGTTTGCTCCCAAGCAAGACAAACAATAGAACAATGGGATGCAACCACATAACACAGATACAAGATATATACACTCAGGCGACAACCCCCCCTCTGCATAATGACACAGGGCGGGGAAATGTACATTTAGTAACAAGAGACACACAGGTATTCAAACTTCACACCAGCAGACAGTCCCATCAGGAGGGAGGGCTGCTGGAGATACTCCCCCACTAAGCTAATACACATTAACACATACATCCCATAATAGTTTGCTCCCAACCAAGACAAACAATAGAATAATGGGATGCAACCCCATAATACCAAATAATCCACAAGCCCTCACCCCATCTCCTAGACATGTCTACACAATATTAGGACAGATCACCCTGTACCCCTAACAGGCACAGGGTGACTTACACATAATAGGGATATGGGGAGCTGAGACAGGGGTCTCCCCACCTCTCCAAAGTGAGCTAGGTTCCATGGGCCCCCCACCCAAAGTGACTCCCGTCACAAACACAAAAGAAAATAAAAAAACACAAATGTAAAGAACACTAAGTGAAAGAAACTAAACTACAAACAAGGCAAAATGCACACACATATGCATCCGCTAAATAAATAAAAAAAATAAATTTTTCTATTTTATTCTTTTTTTTTTAAGCAAATTAGCAAAATAAGCGAACCTGACTGCAAAATCAGTTTTGCCTAAATCACTCCTCTTACCCCTAATGGTGAAAATAGCTGAAGATCTAATCTGATGAATGATTTTACAATGAACAGAAACTCTTGGTTGGGATTTTTTAGGCAATAATGAATACAAAAATGTAGGAAAAAAAATAAAAATTTCCTTTATTAAATCTCACATAAAAAAAAAAATTCAGCTGATAGATAACCCAATGTTACGCCGAGGCCATCCTTATGCTGGTATGTACAGTGGGGATCGAAAGTTTGGGCACCCCAGCTAAAAATTTGTATTAATGTGCATAAAGAAGCCAAGGAAAGATGGAAAAATCTCCAAAAGGCATCAAATTACAGATTAGACATTCTACGGCCATCTGGAGACACGTTACATGAGACCGCTAGAAATTACCACTATAATTGGGGCAGTGGCAAAACACTTCATCTGAGCAAAGGCTCTGAGGGCCGCACAAGAAGTGTCAAAGAGCCACATGTGGCCCCTGGACTCCAGGGCCTTAGACTTTAGAACCCCCATTGTAGCCACCTTCTATTTTGTTGGCCAAATGTATTTGGCCCCTGACTATTACACAGACCTACCATACAGTATAGGCGTTAGTATAAACACAAGTGCAGCGCTAAAGTGAAGTGACAATAAAATATAAAGTGAGTCCAAAAGTATGTTACGAAAACAGTCCTGTACAGGGGCGGACTGACCATTTGGAAACTCAGGCACTGCCCGAGGGCCCAGGTCAGTAGGGGGCCCCATTAGATGCCCCTGGTACCTTTTTCATAGGCTTTCTTGAGTTTGGGCAAGGACACAGGGGCTCCATGATCCCCTATTGCCCGGGGCCCCATAAGTTGTCAGTCCGCCCCTGGTCCTGTATCCTGTACAAGGCTCTTTCAGCAAACGTATCCACATGAAGTAAAATATTAAAGTGAGTCCAAAAGATGTGGGAAAAAAAGTGACAGCATAACAAGAGTCTTTACATATTTATAACTCCCATGATCCTCTAGAAGTGTGAACACCTTGTTATCCACCACCAGGCTTACCAGAGCAATGGACTTTTTCACATACATTACAGCAAAGAGTCAACCAGGCATGTATTTCAAGGGGTCACCACCCAGGATGTTATGCTGCATCCTGATCCAATTGCACGGCAGTCACCTCAGGCATATATCACTCAGCCAAGGTTAAAAGAAATACATGTGTTAATCAAATATACCAGTTCCCAGGAGTCAGAAGGGCTGCTCTCTAGTAATGGTGTGCGTGATGACGTCACAAGCATAAGCTCTGCTCTACACGTTTTATGACATATGATGTTGTCTGGGGCATATATAGGCATTCGTAGTTGCCTCAATTCTTTTGAATGAGTTCCAACGCATTTTAATTGAAAAAAAAAAATCTTCATTGGGGAAATGATGGTCAATCTGAAACACAGATAAATAAAAATATACAAATATATTCTGATATCATCAGAGGATTTAACCCACTACAGTTTCTCTCTAATGGTGAGCACCCCAATGATAAAAACCTCACACTTTAAAGTGTTACTAAACCCAGGACCCTGCATTCACTATATCTGGTCTCCCTGGACCCTGCATTCACTATGTCTGGTCTCCCTGGACCCTGCATTCACTATGTCTGGTCTCCCCGGACCCTGCATTCACTATATCTGGTCTCCCCGGACCCTGCATTCACTATATCCGCTCTCCCCGGACCCTGCATTCACTATATCTGGTCTCCCTGGACCCTGCATTCACTATGTCTGGTCTCCCCGGATCCTGCATTCACTATATCTGGTCTCCCCGGACCCTGCATTCACTATATCTGGTCTCCCCGGACCCCGCATTCACTATATCTGCTCTCCCCGGACACTGCATTCACTATATCTGGTCTCCCATAGTACATAGAACATGGAAATGCAATTATTTTCAGGGTGCTAGGTGTAACCCTGGATTCTGAACTATCCTTTCAGGCCCACATCCAATCCCTGTACAAATCATGGTGCCTCAACCTCCGCAACATCTTCAGAATATGCCCCTTTTTAGCCAATGATACCACAAAGCCCCTAATTCACTCCCTGGTCATCTCTCGCCTCAATTACTGCAACTCCCTCCTCATTGGCCTACCTTTACATAGGCTATCCCCCCGCCAGCCCATCATGAATACTGCTGCCAGGCTCATCCACCTTACCAACCATTCAGTGTCTGCTACCCCTCTCTGCCAATCCCTTCACTGGTCTCCACTCAGTGTCCTCCACCCCTCTCTGCCAATCCCTCCACTGGTCTCCACTCAGTGTCCTCCACCCCTCTCTGCCAATCCCTCCACTGGCCTCCACTCAGCGTCCTCCACCCCTCTCTGCCAATCCCTCCAGTGGCTTCCACTCACCCAATGAATACAATTCAAAATACTAACAACTTACAAAGCCACCCACAACTCTGCCCCCAGCTACATCATCAACCTGATCTCAAAATATCAACCAAACCGCTCTCTTCCAGACCTTCTGCTCTCTATTCCCATGTTACCTCCCCCATGCTCACCTCCAGGACTTCTCCCAAACCTTTGGAACTCCCTACCCCAATCTGACAGACTATCTCCTAATCTATCCACCTTTAGACGATCGCTGAAAACCTTTCTCTTTAAAGAAGCCTATCCTTCTTCTACCTAGTAAACCACCATTTATTTCCTCCATCAGCTCATCCACCCCCACAGCTATTACCTTTTGTATCACTCAACCCTTCCTCCTAGATTGTAAGCTCTAATGAGCCGGGCCCTCTGTGTCCTCTTGTACCAAATTTTATTATAACTGTTATGTTTACCTTCATGTTGTAAAGCGCTGAGCAAACTGTTGGTGCTATATTTATTTATTTCAGGTACTTATATAGCACCGTCAATTTACACAGCACTTTACATATATATTGTACATTCACATCAGTCCCTGACCCTCAAGGGGTGTACAATCTAAGGTCCCTAACTCACATTCATACATACACATACTAGGGACAATTTAGACAGGAGCCAATTAACCTACCAGCATGTCTTTGGAGTGTGGGAGGAAACCCACGCAGGCACAAGGAGAACATGCAAACTCCAGGCAGGTGGTGCTGAGGTTGGGATTTGAACCAACGACCCTAGTACTGCCAGGCGGAAGTGCTAACCATTTAGCCACTGTGCTACCCCAATATAAATCCTGTATAATAATAATAATCTGGTCTCCCCGGACCCTGCATTCACTATATCTGGTCTCCCCGGACCCTGCATTCACTATATCTGCTTTCTCCGTACCCCGCATTCACTATATCCGGTCTCCCCGGACCCTGCATTCACTGTATCTGGTCTCCCCGGACCCTGCATGCACTATATCCGGTCTCCCCGGACCCTGTATTCACTATATCTGGTCTCCCCGGACCCTGCATTCACTATATCTGGTCTCCCCAGACTCTGCATTCACTATATCTGGTCTCCCCGGACCCTGCATTCACTATATCTGGTCTCCCCGGACCCTGCATTCACTATATCTGGTCTCCCCAGACTCTGCATTCACTATATCTGGTCTCCCCTGACCCTGCATTCACTATATCCGGTCTCCCCCGACCCTATATTCACTATATCCGGTCTCCCCTGACCCTGCATTCACTATATCCGCTCTCCCCGGACCCTGCATTCACTATATCCGCTCTCCCCGGACCCTGCATTCACTATATCTGGTCTCCCACAGTACACACAACATGGAAATACAATTTTAGTAAATATAAACTGCTAAATACCTTTTCTCATCAGCAGTATATAGCAGTCTTGTGACTTCTATCAGTGTCCAGCAGAGCACTGGTTAAAGCTTGTAGGAGGAGTTTTCAATCTGCTCTTACTGCTCTTATGAGGCTGCATACCCCCTGGCCCTATGTTTGGACAGTGCTGATTGGCCCTGTGATGATCACATGCACTCCCCCCCCCCCGAAAAAAAAAACCTTGCTCTTAATACACATCAAACAGCATGTGCAGCTTGCCCCCAAAGCACTGTTCTATCAGCAGATGGATTGGGGACTGTGGAGGAAGGAAGGGGAGGATCAGAGAAGACAGGATCAAACAGCCTTTTATACACAATACAGAGAATGAACCCCTTAGGTTCCACAGTGAGTATAACAAGCATGCTTTACTGCATCTACAGACTGATTGTACTGTTGGGGGTTTAGTAACACTGGAAGTATGGAATATTATATATATATATATTCTATGAATTTCTTCAAGGCGTCTGATGCAATCTTGGCTTTTTCAAACCTAGAAACCGCAAAAGATTGGCTGCCTAAGTATGGAATGTCACAACCGCCTTAAAATTAATGGACTAAACAACACATTATTCCTCTTAAAATGATATTCTGGAGGAAATGGAAAAGCGCATTTGTCCTAGAGCGAAGTTCTGATCTTTAAACTGCCCTCGCTGAAATAACTTATGTGAGGAGTGCCGAATCAATCTCAGAATATAGAAAAATATATTTTTATTTTTTTTCTCCGAAATCATTTTTTTTTTCAGCGCAAGATATAGAGTATTTTATGGTTAATTATGATCTTTCTTTCAAGTGAAGCCAAAGTACATACTGCACATTGCCAGGACGTATCACTGGGATTATTACACCTTTCGGCGAGATGCTGCTTCCCGAGAAGAGATTCATCTTTACCGCCGGTGGGTGCGGAGAAACCGAGAGAAGTTTTAACCCCTTTGTGACCACTTTCCAGTTAGAAGGCATATTTAAAGCTAAGCATATATAAAAGAAACAAATAAATGCCGTTCTGTCATTTTTATTACATCATTTGTATTAATTTTTTAAAGCTGGAGTTTATTCTGCCGCCACTGGCTCCTCACCCTGCCCCATCCCATCAACATGATGTTGGCGTTTTTTAAATAAATGTGATCAAATAAATAAATATGGGCGAGGATCTGGCGAACACACCCCTTATGAACAAGTCAGGAAGTGACGAAACGCGTAAAGGGATGTGATGGCAGGACGTTGCATGGTGAACGGAAGTGCCCGAGCGGCCATCTTAACTGAGGGAATATCGCAATTGGCGTTCATGGAAGCTGCTTGTAAGGGATTTCCGTCAAGAAGAATTACGATCGGGAACGCGCATGCGTATAGGAATTCCTGCAGAAGAATTGCCGGTTGTGCGCATACGCACATTTTCAAGCTTTGCACGCTCCCTGGGAGCATGCAGTACTGCGATCTGGTGCTCACTGTGTCCTCCGGACACAGTGGAACACTGATCGTCCTACGGGACCTCTGTGTGATGTCCCAATCATGTGATCACTGATTGGCCAATTAGTGATCACATGCAGAGTAGTAAGCAAGGTGTCACTTCTGACATCATTGCTTACTACGTGTGAAATCTGTGAATGATCACAGAGATCACATGGTACAAGGCGATTCACAACAGCCTTGTACCATGTGACAAGCTGAGACCAATCACAGCTCACACAACATTTCTCAATGGCTGCAAGAATGCAGCCAGAGACAAAGAGAAATGATTGCTTTTACATCCTTTATCTGTGAATGATCACAGAGATCACATGGTACAAGGCGATTCACAACAGCCTTGTACCATGTGACAAGCTGAGACCAATCACAGCTCACACAACATTTCTCAATGGCTGCAAGAATGCAGCCAGAGAGAAAGAGAAATGATTGCTTTTACATCCTTTTTGGGTGTAAAAGCAATCGGTGTAAAAAAAAATCTTCATCACCCCCCACAAGTAGTACAGTGTCACCATGGTGACACTGTTCTGCTAGGGTGACAGTATGTAAAAAAAAAAAAACATAAATAATAATATTAAAAAAAAATACAAATGTAAAAAAAATGTTTTTTAAATGATAATTTTTGGTTATAAACTAATTTGGGTTATTTCTTTTTTACTAAAACAATAACTGAATAAATTTTGGCCAAGATTTATGATGAAATATTATTTATTTGCAAAATTTTATAAGAAAAACACTTTTTTTCAAAATTTTTGGACATTTTCATTTATATAGCAAAACAGTAAAAATCCCAGTGGTGAATAAATATCACCAAAATAAAGCTTTATCCGTCTCAAACAAATGCTAAAAAATTCATCTGGGTACAGTGTTGCATGACCGTGCAATTGTCATTCAAAGTGTGACAGCGCTGACAGCTGGAAATTGGCCTGGACAGGAAGGGGTGAAAGTGTCCGGACTGGAAGTGGTTAAAACATGGGTACAAAAACCCAGAAAAGGTATTGTGGTTAAAACGTTAACGCAGGACTGAAGGTTGGGAAGGTGACATCCTGAACTGATGGCAAATACACCAAATAACTGCCACCCAGAGGGTTGTACACAATGACCTCATGTACTCGGGGATAAAATACAAAAACCCGGGACAGGTGACTAATAGTCCTTGTTCGTATCCCTTCTATTGAAATAGCATTTCCTACTCCTGCCTTGTTGGTATTTTTTATCTCTCATTCTGCAGTCATCTGAAGGTGCTCTGTTCATGAAATCTACATTGTGTCTGGCTCCTGCTGGAGGCTTCTGCTTCATCCAGCTGGCACGTGCTGTGGGGAATAATAATTTCTGATTTATTTGTGTGTGGAGTCTATGGACAGCTGTAGAGATGTGTGTCTGGCTACATGCCATGGTGACTGAATTCCTCTTCTCCTGTCACACCGAGTACTAGACGAAAATTACCAGAGCAATATGTAGAGGAGAAACACTAATTAAATGGAGGTTGCAGGCTAAT
Organism: Staurois parvus; assembly: GCF_062004578.1. NCBI lineage: Eukaryota > Metazoa > Chordata > Amphibia > Anura > Ranidae > Staurois > Staurois parvus. Next base: position 1,582,979 of record NW_028317915.1, read on the forward strand.
TGATGGAAAATAGTCACCGTTAGCACTGGGTAGAGATAGAGGATGGAACGGTATTTGGGTCAGGGAGGTGGTAGAGAAAATTAGCTGTTGTGTATGTGCAATTTGGATTTACCTGGGACCTTATTTAATGGATATTTATTTAAGGTGTATCTACAGCTAAAACTTAATTTTAGTTTCTTGGTAGAGTTTTTGCTGCATAAAATGTAGTTTATTTGAAGATGCTCCATGCTATAAGCGACCTCCCTGTTCTAGTCTATCTGAAGATGTTTCACACAGGAAGCCACCTTCCAGTTCTAGTTTCTCTGAAGATGAGGTAGCAGATTCTTTAGCCCCAACATGGGCCATCTTAGACTCCCTGGGCCTTCAAAGCTTTGTTCCAAGCTGTGGTGTCCCGAGATAATTTTAGAACTGTTTTCAGCTATGCTGTAGTCAGTATAGTCAGTATGTTTTCTGAGTTTGTGGGGTTTCTTCTAAGCTCAGGACATTTATTATTTCTGCCTGCCAATGATGAGCTGTCTACAGTTGTTAGTGGGAAACGTATGAGTTATGAATGCTTACCGGTCTCAGCCAGTCACTGAGGATTTTGGCCCAGTGATGTGAGCTGAAGGGGGAGGATGCTTATTTGGGGCAACCTTCAAGAAAGGCCTTTGTCCTACCTGCTGAAGATGATGCTACAATGAGGAGGTCTTTCCTTCTTGGGCCTTGCCACAGCTGGAGGCAGTTGCTGAAGGCCCAGGGAATTTAAGATGGCCTATGCTAGATGTAAAGAATCTGCTATGGAAGGTGTCTACGTGTATGGAGCATCTTCAAAGAAACTATAACTGGCAGGTGGCTTCCTGTGTGGATCATCTTTAGATAGACTACAACAGGAAGGTGCCTTATTGTTTGCAGCATCTTCAGGTAGGCTAGAACAGGATGGTGTCTTATTGTATGGAGCATCTTCAGATAGACTAGAACAGGCTGGTGTCTTATTGTATGGAGCATCTTCAGGTAGGCTAGAACAGGAAGGTGGCTTATTGTATGGAGCATCTTCAGATAGACTAGAACAGGATGGTGTCTTATTGTATGGAGCATCTTTAGATAGAGTAAAACAGGAAGTTGCCTTATTGTATGAAGCATCTTCGGATAGACTAGAACAGAAATGTGGCTTCCCATATGGAGCATACTTGGATAAACTAGAACAGAAACGTGGCTACATGTATGGAACATCTTTCACTTGGAAAAGGTTTTGCTGGACAAACATTGCATGAGAACCCATTATTTAACAATTTCAGGTTCTTTTTAGGTTCATTGTATGGAACATCTTTAGAGAAGCTAGAACAGGAAGGTGCCTTCTTGTGTGGAGCATCATTAGAGAAACTGGAACAGGAAGGTGGCTTCCCATATGGAGCATCTTCAGATAGACTAGAACAGGAAGGTGGCTTCCCATATGGAGCATCTTCAGATAGCCTAGAACAGAAAGGTGCCTTCCTATGTGAAGCATCTTTAGAGAAACTAGAACAGAAAGGTGCCTTCCTATGTGAAGCATCTTTAGAGAAACTAGAACAGGAAGGTGCCTTCCTGTGTGCAGCATCTTCAGATAGACTAGGACAGGAAGGTGGCTTATTGCATGGAGCATCTTCAGATAGCCTAGAACAGGAAGGTGGCTTCCCATATGGGACAACTTCAGAATAACTAGAACAGAAAGGTGGCTACCTGTATGGAGCATCTTTAGAGAAAAACATACTATGGAAGATGTCTACCTGTATGGAACATCTTTCGCTTGGGAGAGGTTTCTGATGTACAAACATTGAATGGAAACCTCATTATCCAACATTTTCAGGTTCAGTGACTACTGTCAGATATAGAGCCACTACCAATCTGATTGGCATCTTCTGTTCATAAGGGTCAATGACTATTGTAAGGCTGCTCTTAAAGGGCCACCATTGATCCTGTTGCTTCTAGAAACTTTAATGTTTTTTGCTATTTTTTTGCCCAGCTATCTTGCGCCTTTAATTATTTTGCCATTAGTTTACTGAGTGAATAAGCAACAGAAAAAAATTAAGTTGACTGGCATCCAACTATTTTCCCCACAATAAGCTGTTGACCTGCTTTAAGAAGCTTACATGCTAGCGTGTACGTGTCTTGGGGGTCATCCTACACTGTCCAGGGATGAGAAGTCCTAACCCCCTGTCTTTTTTCTTTCCTTCTGTTTGGAAAAGTTTCCTTCATTTTCCATCTCAGAAATACAACAGGGGTGAGAGAAAAGCATCACATTCATTTGTCAATGAAAGTCACAACAGTAGCATTCATTCAAAAATAGAGGAACAGCAAGATTGGGCTGTCAGAGCTGTTTCCAACAAGCCTGTAGTCAGCCTGGACTTTATTTATCATTTCTGAATTTGTTAGGTTACTTCAAAGATCGGGACGTTGATTATTTCTGCCTGCTGCTATGGCTTTGTCTCCAATACTTAATGTGAAAAGTAACAAGGTACGAGTTGTGAATGTTTACTGGTCCCATTCAGTCACTGAGAGTTTTGGTCCAGTGATGTGAGCAGAAGGGAGAGGATACATATTTTGGCCAACCTTCTAGAAGGGTTTTTGCATGGAGAGGATGCTACAGCGATGAAGTCTCTACTTCCTAGGCCTTGCCTCAGTGGGAAGCAAGTGCTGAAGTCCCAAGGAATCTAAGCTGCCTTGTGCAAGGTCCTAAAGAGTCTGCTACAGAAGGTGGCTACTTGTATGGAGCATCTTTACTGCAAAACTTACTGTGGAAGACCGCTACCTCTATGTACCATCTTCTGAGAAGTCTGTTATGCCGAAGAGTGTCCTGGAGAGCTTGGAAGAAGCTGCTACCAGGCAGACATTGCATAGGAACCTGATTATTCAGCATTTTCGGAAACAGTGACTGCTGTCAGACACAGGGCCACTCCCAAACTAATTGGCTAATAGAATGCAAGTTGCTTGATTAGCTGAATCCAAAAACTAGTGAGAAGGACAAAGGATTGATTAGAACATGTGTGATAATTAGCATTTCTGATGCTGGAAGTGTTTGTTAATGCCTCCAAGAGGTACCCCTAAACAGCCTAATGCTGTCCAGAAAACAGCATTTCTCTATCTGAACTGGTTAACACGTGTCAGATTGCAGTTTTGGCTGGAGCTGATCCTCTAACTGTACTCTCTTTCTCTCTCTCTTTGACCTCTATAGTTGCAGACATCATGGAGCAATTCATACCGAAAATACACAGCAGAAGTACTAAATTGTTCAGCTTGTTCTTTCAACATATCAGTCTCCATGCTTTCTCCTCTCAACAGTGACTGAGCAGTACAGCTCAGTCCCAGAGTACCAGTTCTGTGTCTACTTTATGGATTAGCAGACTGGAAGGCTACTGAGTTAGTGTTGGAAAGGATGAATTGGGGAGCTGAGTTGCTGAGAGACCCACTTGAATGACTTCAGTGCTCCTTCTGAATAATTTGAGAATGCTTTGCTTTACAGTGCCTGCAGCTATAGAAGTCAGTGATTATGTTTTTAAAAGCTTGTTATGAATATGTAAATATTTGAATGCCCTTTACCTGGCCACAGATTCACTTTAAGGATCCTCCTTGATACCATCTTATGCTTTCCAGTCAATGGTGTGAAGTTACTCTTAGCATTTTTTACTACCTTTGAGGTTCTTTATAAAATCACTTATTTGCCTTCTCAGAGAGCTGCCTGTAAAGGTAGCCACACATTTTATTGTCAGGAAGCCAATAACTGTGCACACGTGCCAGGGAGCAGACAGAGGGCTTTTGCCAACAGCTGGCATGCCCACACGTGGGTGAACACAGCCACACACCCAAGGATGGCCCCTAATGTCCTATTTAAAGGAAGTTTCTTCAGCTCCCACATAATCTGTGTTCCCGCTCTTGCTGACTGATCTCCCATTGTTTACCCAGCTTGCTCCTGATCCTGCTCTGTGAATTTTAGATACAGACCTCGACTTATTTCTGAGCATGCTTTGCCTTCTTTCTCTGGTACTGGCCTCAGCCTGCTACTTGACTACACTTCCTTCTGCCTATCGGTGCATGAATCTGGCTTGCCTTGGCTACATCTTTGATCCTGGCAGTTACCTGCATCTGCTGTTGAGTATTCTCTTGCTCAATTCTTCATGCCATGTTTCAAGTTTCTTCCAGGTGACAACCCGCAGTTTGCCAATCACGATCCTCTCCTGGTGTCTCCATCTGTTACCCAGCTACTGGGACCCATGCTTCTTTGAGCCTTGTGCCTCTATCACCATATTCAGGGGTGCTCAGATTAGAGCCTGCAAGGGAAACCCTCAGGTCATCTTGACCTTCAACCAAGGTATGTGACAATTACATTCTGTTTGTGTAATCTCAATATAATTTTCTTAAGACCTACCCAAACCATGTAAAATAAAGATTTTAAAGTTATCTGTTTTCATAACATACAATATTTTGGAATCAGTGACATCATCATGATCATGCAATGGATTGGCCTAACAGAATGTTGAACATACCTTCCTAAAAATATCATAGCACCCTGTGGGAGGTGTAGCGTGGTGTAGATTTCCCATGGGCAATAAGTGTAAAAGGCTAAAAATCAAACCTATGTGGCTTACGACCAAAATTAATAAAGCTATAAATAATAAGAAAAGAGCTTTTATTAAATATAAAAATTAAAGAACGCTATCATTGTTTAAACATTACAAAGAATATAACTGAATATGCAAAAAAGAAATCAAGGCCGCAAAAATTGAAATGACGCATTGAAAAAGATAGCAGAACAAACCCCAAAAAACTCTAGAGTGGGTGACTGGGGACAAAGAGAAGGAAAATTTATTAAATACCTTCTTCAGCTCTGTGTATACAAAGGAGCATGGGGGAGGTCTTGTCCATAATGGGTATGGTATTGATACAGCCCCAGATGATCCACATTGGCTCACAATTGATATGATCCAGTAATATTTAGACAATATAAAGGTGAATAAAGCACCTGGACCAGATGACATACACCATGGGCATCTGGCCATATTGCCTGAACTTAAGGAAGAAGGGTGTATAGCCTGGTAGCTCAGTTCTAGAGTCCTTAGAATACCCAGCAGGATGTGGTTGAACAGCTCATAGGCCCCATTCTCTTGTGGGTGATATGGGGTGGTGTGGAACTTCCAGATGATCACAGATTCAAAGTTTGGGCCTTGGTCTAAAAGAATCTGCTTCGGGTAGCTATGGGGTTGGACAATGTGCTTCCAGAAGGCCTTGGCAGTGGTGGTTGCTGTCTGATATTTGGTGATCACTACTACTGCAAATATGATGAAGTAGTCAACGAATTCCATGGTCATTAACTCAAATGGTTCAGAGGCAGTGATGGTCATGGGTGTCACTTTCTTACGGGGAGCTTTGTGAATGGTACAGTTTTGGCACCCCTGGCAGGCTTTATGTACCCAGTGCGACAGATGGGGGCAAAAGAAGTACCTCTGAACCAGTGACTCAGTTTGCCCCGAAATGACCACCCACAGTTGAATTACCTGACAGATTTCTTGGATATGAGACTGGGGGACAAAGACTTGGCAGATATCCCGTCGCTCAGAAGAGATGCAGTTCTGCAAGTAGCAAACTTTTCCCGAAATTCCCGCAGATCCCATTGTCACAACCTGAGACAATCTGAGGAACAGGAGACAACTTCTGGCACTCCCAGTAGGTAGGCCAGTATTTGCGAGAGAGGTAGTGCTGCACTTGAATAAGGTTTAGGTCCTTTTGTTGGAGCAGTGCCCACTCTTCCCACCCATAGAGCTCTGCTCCTTTGGCCCGTCGATCAAGATTCAGTTCCTCACTGGCATGTGAGGTGACCAGCACAGGCAGAATGACCTCTATGTCTTCTAAGTTAGAGTCCACATCCTCTCCTGGATGCTCCACTAGGAAACGTGACATAGCACCGGCATGCCTGTTGAACTTTCCTGGCTAGTAATGTATCTTGAGCTTAAACCATGCCAGGCACGCAGCCCACCTCTGTTCCAATGCCCTCAACTTGGCTTATTCCAGGTAGGCAAGGAGGTCATTGTCCTTAAAGACTTCTTTCGCAGCCCCAGCAAGATACTCCACAAACGTCTTGGTGAAGACTCAGACCAGGATGAGCAGTTTGTGCCTAAAAGAGCTATAATTGTCAGGGTTTCTCTTGTTGGGCTGCAGACTGCGACTGAAGTAGGCTATCACTTACACCCAGCCATCTTGCACTTGGGCCAGCATGGCCCCCAGACTCTGTAGGCTCCCATCCGTATACACCCAGAAGAGCTTAGTGTAGTCTGCATAGGCTAGCAATGGAGCAGAAGTCAGTTTATGCTTCAATGTCTCAAAAGCCTGTTGCTGGTTCTCCTGCTATTGGGCTTGGATAAAAGGTGAGGGCCTGCTCTTTGTTTGGGTGTTGTGTCCACACAGCAACTGGGTCTACGGAGCAGCTATTTAGTGCAACAAATGGCCACTGCCCCAGTCTATAACTGGCTTTTACAGCAAGGAACACATGGACGGGCAACACATACTGTTAGGTTAATTTGGTTGTTAGCAAGCTGGCTGGCAAGTTGAGCTGGAAACTTTCTTTTTTCGACATGCGTTGACCGTCCATGTGTTCCTTGCTGTAAAAGCCAGTTATAGACTGGGGAAGTGGCCATTTTTTGTACTGTTGTATTGTTGGTGATTGGGTGCACTGGACACCCTAGCTGCCATTGTGCTACATGCTGGGTGTCCGGTGCACTCCTGTACCTTTAAGGAGGGGTGGGCTCCCTCAGGTTTACCTGCCCTTGGTCTATCCATTAAATGCATGTGCCTCTACTATGGGGGCTCTCAAAATTTGCAAAGTTAGGACTACAGAATATCAGGGTGCCGTGGCGTGGCTCTGTAGCTTATGTGTGTGTCAGGGCTCCCAGGTATGACCAGAGGTGTGTGACTGATGCAGGGAAACGCAGACTTCAGATATGTGATAAACAATACAATTTATTAACACTAACAATACAAACATAAACGCAGTGCAATACTAAACATAACACAGTGCAAACAAACCAAACCAACCACCCACAGATAACAGTACATACAAGCAAGCGTCGTCAGGCAGGCTGGGTCAATATCAATAGGGCAGGTAGGTACAGGGGGAGCAAGCGGAGAATGGTCGGGGTCACAGGCCAGGTTCAGCAGGTAGCAAGCAGCGTAGTACAGAGGGTCAAGCAGAGAGATGGTCAGGGTCACAAGCCAGGGATCAGGACAGGTAGCAGAGAATCAGCCAGGAACAGAGAGCAGGAACAGGATACAGGGCCAAGAGAAACACAACACCAAGGCAGAGTCTGTGGGTCTGGCCATCCCTTAAATACCCCAGTATCATCAGTTACAGGTGTTAGCTGGCTGCAAAGTTGAGTCTCTGATTGCAGGGAACACCCGCTGGCCAGCCCTGGTACTGCAGATCAAAAGGCAGGTGAGTCCCACCATTGCTGGCCAGTCCATTCCTAACAGTACCCCCCCCTCAAGGAGCGGCCTCAGGACGCTCCAAACAGTCCTAGCTGGGCAAAATGTTCCACCGCCCGGGTCTGGCAACTGGCGGGATATCAAAGACTGGCACACCGGGCAGGACTCCGGGCAGCGGCACACCGGGCTGGACTCCGGGCAGAGGCACATCGAGCAGAGGCACACCGGGCAGAGGCACACCGGGCAGGACTCCGGGCAGAGGCACACCTGGCAGGACTCCGGGCAGAGGCACATCGGGCAGGACTCCGGGCAGAGGCACATCGGGCAGGACTCCGGGCAGAGGCACATCGGATTACCAGGCGAAGCAGCAGGCAGCGGGCCACCAGGCGGAGCAGCAGGCACCGGGCCCCCGGGCGGATCAGCAGGCACCGGGCCCCCGGGCGGGGCTACAGGCACCGGGCCCCCGGGCGGAGCGGCAGGCACCGGGCCCCCGGGCGGAGCGGCAGGCACCGGGCCCCCGGGCGGAGCGGCAGGCACCGGGCCCCCGGGCGGAGCGGCAGGCACCGGGCCCCCGGGCGGAGCGGCAGGCACCGGGCCCCCGGGCGGAGCAGCAGGCACCGGGCCCCCGGGCGGAGCAGCAGGCACCGGGCCCCCAGGCGGAGCAGCAGGCACCGGGCCCCCAGGCGGGGCGACAGGCACCGGGCCCCCAGGAGGGGCGACAGGCACCGGGCCCCCAGGAGGGGCGACAGGCACCGGGCCCCCAGGAGGGGCGACAGGCATCGGGCCCCCAGGAGGGGCGACAGGCATCGGGCCCCCAGGAGGGGCGACAGGCATCGGGCCCCCAGGCGGGGCGACAGGCATCGTGCCCCCAGGCGGGGCGACAGGCATCGTGCCCCCAGGCGGAGCGGCGGGCGCCGGACCCCCAGGCGGAGCGACAGGTCTCGGGCCCTCAGGCGGAGCGGCGGGCGCCGGACCCCCAGGCGGAGCGACAAGTCTCGGGCCCTCAGGCGGAGCGGCGGGCGCCGGACCCCCAGGCGGAGCGACAGGTCTCGGGCCCTCAGGCGGAGCGGCGGGCGCCGGACCCCCAGGAGGAGCGACAGGTCTCGGGCCCTCAGGCGGAGCGGCGGGCGCCGGACCCCCAGATGGAGCGACAGGTCTCGGGCCCTCAGGCGGAGCGGCGGGCGCCGGACCCCCAGATGGAGCGACAGGTCTCGGGCCCTCAGGCGGAGCGGCGGGCGCCGGACCCCCAGGTGGAGCGACAGGTCTCGGGCCCTCAGGCGGAGCGGCGGGCGCCGGACCCCCAGGAGGAGCGACAGGTCTCGGGCCCCCAGGCGGAGCGGCGGGCACCGAGACACCAGGCACGACAGTGGGCTCCGAGTCAACTGGTATGACCGCAGGCACTGGGTCAGACATTGGATGGTCTGGCTGGACAGCGGGCATCGGGTCACCAGGCATCAGGTCATTTGGCTCGACAGCGGGCACCGCGTCATCTGGCAAGGCAGTGGGCTCTGAGTCAACTGGTATGACCGCGGGCACTGGGTCAGACATTGGATCGTCTGACCGGACAGCAGGCATCGGGTCACCAGGCATCAGGTCATTTGGCTCGACCGCGGGCACCGCGTCATCTGGCAAGGCCGTGGGCTCCGAGTCAACTGGCATGACCGCGGGCACCGGGGCAGACATTGAATCGTCTGGCTGGACAGCGGGCATCGGGTCACCAGGCATCAAGTCATTTGGCTCGACAGCGAGCACCGCGTCATCTGGCAAGGCAGTGGGCTCCGAGTCAACTGGCATGACCGCGGGCACCGGGGCAGACATTGAATCGTCTGGCTGGACAGCGGGCATCGGGTCACCAGGCATCAAGTCATTTGGCTCGACAGCGAGCACCGCGTCATCTGGCAAGGCAGTGGGCTCCGAGTCAACTGGCATGACCGCGGGCACCGGGGCAGACATTGAATCGTCTGGCTGGACAGCGGGCATCGGGTCACCAGGCATCAGGTCATTTGGCTCGACAGCGGGCACCGCGTCATCTGGCAAGGCAGTGGTCTCCGAGTCAACAGGCACGACAGTGGGCACCGGGTCATCAGGTACCGGATTGTCTGGCTCGACAGCGGGCATCGGGTCATCAGGTATGACAGCGGACACTAGGTCACCAGGCATCAGGTCATTTGGCTTGCCAGCGGGCACCGCGTCATCTGGCAAGGCAGTGGGCACCGAGTCACCAGGTACGACAGCGGGCTCTGAGTCAATTGGCACGACAGTGGGCACCGGATCAGGTACCTGATCATCTGGATCAACAGCGGGCATCGAGTCAACTGGCCTAATAGGATCGTCAGGCTGGATCAGTTCATCATGCTGGGTAGAGGCTTCAGGCCGAGTAGAGGCATCAGGCCGAGTAGAGGCATCAGGCCGAGTAGAGGCATCAGGCCGAGTAGAGGCATCAGGCCGCGTAGAGGCTTCAGGCCGCGTAGAGGCTTCAGGCCAAGTAGAGGCTTCAGTCTGAACCACGGAAGGCAGGCTCACCGGTTTGGATACTGGCAGGATGGTATTGGTTGGAAAGAATTTTCGCTTTTTTCTGGTTTTCACTACTGGAGCACTGCAAGTAAACGCAGGTCTGCAAACGAATGGAGCAGCTGGAGACAGAGAAGAACTGGAGGATGGAACAGAGGAGGGAGCGGTTGCTACAGAGGGCTTTTTTACAGGATTAAAGGCAGGATAGGTGCAGCGAGTGGGAACAGGGGACTGACATGCGGTAGATAGCCAAGTATACTGGGCTGTAACTGGAGGAGCTGGTGGGAATACAGGAGTAGAGTTAGAAGCAGGACTGGGTCTTTGTAAGCTGACTGAGGCTGGGTGCAACAAGTCTGTCCATGTCTGCAGTAGGGGTTGAACAAAGCTGAGCTTACACAAAGCCTGTCTGGTCAATGACTGCACTGCGTTTATACAATCTCTTAGTGTCTGTGGTGAACATGTGGAATAACGCTCCAGAAAGTAACCCACATCATCCTCTAATAACCACACCAGGGACTCTACCTGGTCTGCACTAAATGGTGGCAAAAATTCATCCCTGCATTCGGGGGAACCAGATGAAACCAACTCTGCACAAACCTCAATCAATGGCTGCACCTCAGAGAACTCTGTGCCCTGATCTACTAGAACATGAGCGAGCCGTATACATTCTAGCAGTTCATCCCGGGTATACTCCTTCAGAGTTTGATAAGCATACTCTCTGTCATCAAACACTAGCAGATATAAATACTCAACCTCCTCAAGATCCATCCTTCCCATCAACAAGCCAAGATGGCTTCCCTGTGCAGCCACTTCTGGTCAGGATTGGCCTTGGTGTAATGTAGGGCTCCCAGGTATGACCAGAGGTGTGTGACTGATGCAGGGAAACGCAGACTTCAGATATGTGATAAACAATACAATTTATTAACACTAACAATACAAACATAAACGCAGTGCAATACTAAACATAACACAGTGCAAACAAACCAAACCAACCACCCACAGATAACAGTACATACAAGCAAGCGTCGTCAGGCAGGCTGGGTCAATATCAATAGGGCAGGTAGGTACAGGGGGAGCAAGCGGAGAATGGTCGGGGTCACAGGCCAGGTTCAGCAGGTAGCAAGCAGCGTAGTACAGAGGGTCAAGCAGAGAGATGGTCAGGGTCACAAGCCAGGGATCAGGACAGGTAGCAGAGAATCAGCCAGGAACAGAGAGCAGGAACAGGATACAGGGCCAAGAGAAACACAACACCAAGGCAGAGTCTGTGGGTCTGGCCATCCCTTAAATACCCCAGTATCATCAGTTACAGGTGTTAGCTGGCTGCAAAGTTGAGTCTCTGATTGCAGGGAACACCCGCTGGCCAGCCCTGGTACTGCAGATCAAAAGGCAGGTGAGTCCCACCATTGCTGGCCAGTCCATTCCTAACAGTGTGTATTTGCAATGTGTGGCAAGTTGAGCTGGGAGCTTTCCTTTTTTTGAGCAGCTATTTTGGCAAACTTTGAAATTAATCTCCTATAGTACCCGACTAGACCTAGGAAGGGGAGCAGCACTGTGACAGCCTTTGGAAGGAGCCAGTCATGAACAGCTTGCACCTTAGCTGGATCTGGGGATACTCTCCCGGCCTCCACCACATGCCCCATGTACTGTATTTCCTGGCTCATCATGTGCAACTTACTGGCTTTAAGTTTTAGTCCATATTGTGGCAGACACGAGAACACCCAGTCCAGATGTCTAACATGTCCTCGAAAGTCTTGGGGAAGATAATTAAATCATCGAGGTAGATTAGGATCAGCTTACATTGAAAGTCTCCAAGACATATTTCCATTAGGAGCTGGAGGATGCTGGGGACATTGCTGAGGCCAAAGGGCATCCAACTGAACTCAAACAATCCCAAAGAAATCCTAGTATCAGACCAGGACTTGCCAGTAGCCACTAGCCAGGTTGAGGGTGGAAAAGAAGTTGACTTGTCCCAAGACCATCAATGATTCTTCTATTTGAGGTACTGGGTAGGCATCCTGGTGGGTGCTGGCATTGAGTTTGCGATAGTCCACAGAGAAACGTAGGCCACCATCATTCTTTCGCACCAGGATAACCAAGGCAGCCCAGGGACTCCGACTCTCCCAGATCATGCCGCCTTGCAGCATGTTACGGAGCAAGTCCTTAGCCTCCTGGCACAGTGCTGGGGGAATGTGATGATACTGCTTCTGAATGGGTGGTGTATCCCCTTGTAGATCTGGTGGTCAATGGCCTCAGTGAACCCGTAGTCCTCTGATCTGGTGGCAAACACTAGGAGGTGTTTCTCCAGCAGTTAGTGGAGCAATCTCTGTTGTGGTAAGGAAAAGTATTTGAAAGGAATGTGCAGCTGTTCCAGGAGTGACTTGTACTGGGATTCATTCCCGGGTGGTATAACTGCCTGTAGAGGGGCACACACAACTCCGAGATGCAGTGGCAAGGAACTGTGTAAAGGTCAGCGCGGATGGCATGCCTGGGTAAGGTGATTGATGTGGTACCCAGATTGATGAGTTGTACTAAGATGCACCCCTGGTGAACCTTGGACAAGGTTCAGCCCACCAGCTAGTCTCCTGGTGTCATGGAGTCCTTGCGGTGCTCGACCATGGCAGTATCCCCCTGTAACTTCCTGTGGACCTCAGTGGGGAGTGACCAGACCACCCTGACTTACTCTGGCTGTTTCTTTGCTGCTTGCCATTGGGCCTCACAGGTCTATGCCATACTGCTCGCAAACCAGAGCTTTGGGCCTACTGACCAGAATATTCATGTTTGGCCAGCAGGAGAGGGATGTCCAGGTCTTTCAAAACATTCATGCCCAATACAGCAGGCGTCAATCAAGCATGGAATTTCTTACCCATTAACGAGGGCAGATACCACTGGGCTGGGTGCGTCCATGACCTCTGGCTTACTGGGACTGAGGATTGCCAGTCCTCGGGGTTGTCCCTCTACCACAGGAGCCACTAGTTTAATGACGGCCTGGAGAAATTTATATGTCCAGACCGCTCACAGTTCCTTTTAGGGGATGTCTTTTCCTGCATTAAAGCGGCCACATCTTGAGACAACTCCCTCAGAGCAGTTTGCAGTGCTAATAGTGGTGAAGGTGCCAGGACATTCTCCAGCAGATATAAGGGATCATACTTTTTGGTCACTGCAACAGTTGCATCTGTTTCTTCTTGCTCCTGCTTAACCGTGTCCACCACATCATTGTGGAAGGTAGCAGTGGGTTGTGCTTTAATCCTCCCATGAAGAGCTCTCCAGAGTTGGCCAAGCTTCATATCCGCTATGATCTGATTTCTCAGCATGTGGTCTGAGTCAGTGATGTCACTGCAGCCGTGCACATCCATCTTTTCAAAGCGCTATCATAGGTTCTGCATAGCTACTGCACAATGAGTGAAGTTCTCATCCTTCTGCTTTTTCCTGAAGAAGAACCTTCATCTCAGCTCCAGCAGCAGAATCTCCCCCCCAAAGAGGCCTTCCAGGTGTGACAAAATCTTTTCTACAGTATCCCACTCCTCCGCAGGCAGCACCATCACCACATTGTGGGTGTCATCCTCTAAAGCGTTAATAGCCAGCTCCACCATCAGCCGAGCCAGAACCTGGTACAGGCGTGCAATGCTCTCCAGCCTCTCCACCCATTTTGCCAAGAGGATGTGAAAGCCATTAAACTTGAGTATCAGGGCTAAGGCCTATCCTAGTGGAGCCATGCTGGAGCCAAGTTCTCCTTTCGCACCAGCTGCAAGGGACATATCTTGCCGCCAAGTGTGGTGAGATGCACCGTGGTGTGGCGGCAGCAAAGACACAGAGTCCGATTGCAATAAAACTTAGAACTTGTATTGAAGAGAATGCCAAATACAAACACCCCAGCGGGAGAACAGTGCTTGGAGAAAACACTCACAGTTCACTCAAAGGCAAAGATGCAGAGGAGAGAGGTACATTGACAGTGTCTGTTGCAGAGGGTGACGTGCGGCCTGGCCGATCCCAAAAGGAGAGTCTCCCTTGAGGATAGCAGATCCCTAGCATGTCCTTCTTGTCAGAAAATGTTCCTTGCCACTAGTCACTGTCAGACCAGGTTTCTTTCCCTACTCTACACTCTTGGCCAAAAGTGCGCCAAAACCAAGGGGCAGGGACTTATAAAGACCCAAGATGGTCACCAGGGGTCACATGGATGCATCATAGTCAGTCAGCATGCTGCTCCAGGACACAGGCAACCACAGAGAAACCAGGTTTCCCTGACTTCCTCTCCAGACTGTGGTAGCACTCGTATGAGCGCCTCCTGCAGTGGAGTAAACAGACTACACCTACCTACAACCCTGTCTCTGTACTCCTCTTATAAGCGCTCTCAGCCATAAAGGGGGCTGTGGGCTGGTTTTTGGAAGAAGTTATGAGAATATTGAAATTATTTCATGGGCAGATGTCAGAGTGAGCTTCCTAGGCATGCTGTATTTACCATCAACAAAACCACTATCTCCTGCGCTCAAGGGCTCAGACCAAACGAAGATTATTTAACGAACAGTGTGTTCATCCAATGTTGATCAAAGGTTGTGCAGCTCTATCATGAAGCTGGGGAAGCTTGATAAAACTGTAGAAAGGGATAAAAGAAAGAGCGCACCAACCTTGTGCATTACCTCAGTAAACAGTGAATAATTTTATTAAAGAAATATACTCACAAGAGTAACGATAAAACAGGCATAAAATAACCATAGTCCACACAGGGTTACAGGTCACATGCAATCAGAAAGGGAGATAAAAGCTAACATGTTTCGAAGGGTGATCCCTCTTCATCAGAGCTGGGTTTGACAGATAACAAAACCTCAATTAGGCAAAGTTCTCATAGCTAGGAGGCATTCAGCCTCTGAGTGTCAGTATTTCAGCCTGTTTAGCATGATGAAGAAGGGATCACCCTTTGAAACGCGTTAGCTTTTATCTCCCCCTTTGAATGGAATTTGCATGTGACCTGGACCCCTCTGACCTGAACAACCTAAGACCCACATCCCTGCTGCCATTTACCTCTAAACTCCTAGAACGCTTAGTCTACAATCGCCTGAGCTCCCACCTCACCGACAACAACCTTCTTGACCCTTTACAGTCCAGCTTCCACCCCCTACACTCCACCGAAACTGCCCTACTCAAACTCACCAATGACCTACTAACTGCCAAAACCAACAGCCACTATACTATACTCCTACTACTTGACCTCTCCGCGTCTTTTGACATGGTTGACCACCCCCTCCTCCTCAAAAAACTACACTCTCTTGGCCTCAGAGACTCCGCTCTCTCCTGGTTTTCCTCCTATCTATCGCAGTGCTCTCTCAGTGTTACCTATAATGCTGCCACCTCCCCTTCACTCCCTCTCTCTGTCGGGGTCCCTCAAGGCTCGGTCCTCGGACCCCTCCTTTTCTCCATCTACACCTCCTCCCTTGATGAATTAATAAACTCCCATGGCTTCAACTACCATCTTTATGCCGACAAAACACAAATCTATCTTTCTAGACCTCACCCCCTCAGTCTCCAATCACATCACCAGCCTACTAAGTGACATATCAGCATGGATGTCCCTCCACTTCCTCAAACTCAACCTTTCCAAAACCGAGCTCCTAGTATTCCCCCCAGCCCGTGCCCCCCCCCGGCTTCTTCATCAAGATCAACAACACTACCGTCAGTCCCACCCCTCACGCCAGGGTACTAGGTGTAATCCTAGACTCCAATCTGTCCTTTCAGCCCCAGGTCCAATCACTGACAAACTCATGTAGACTTCACCTCCGCAACATCTCCAAGATACGCCCTTTCCTAACCTCGGAAACCACTAAGCAACTCATTCACTCCCTTATTATATCACGCCTTGACTACTGCAACTCCCTCCTCACTGGCCTACCTCATCGCAGGCTATCCCCACTCCAGTCCATCAAGAATGCTGCTGCCAGACTCATTCACATTACTAACCGTTCGGTATCTGCCACCCCTCTCTGCCAATCCCTCCACTGGCCTCCACTCAGTGTCCTCCATCCCTCTCTGCCAATGCCTCCACTGGCTCCCAATTGCCTAACAGATAAAACTCAAAACACTAACACTGACGTATAAAGCCATTCATAACACTGCCCCTAATTACATCACCGACCTTATCTCTAAATACCACCCAAACCGTACTCTCTGCTCTTCGCAAGACCTCCTACTCTCTAGCTCCCTTGTCTCCTCCCCCCATGCTCGTCTCCAGGATTTCTCAAGGGCTTCACCAATCCTCTGGAACTCCCTACCCCAAGCTATCAGGCTATCTCCTTCTCTGCTCATTTTTAGGTGCACTCTGAAAACCCATCTCTTCAGGGAAGCCTACCCCGACCCCAGCTAATACTGGAATCCCCTACTCCTCCTACCACTCCATCCCCCACAGCTAATTACCTCTTGTACCCCTATCCCCTCCCTCTTAGATTGTAAGCTCCAAGGAGCAGGGCCCTCTAATCCCTCTTGTATTGAACTGTATTTTTACTGTACTGTCTCCCTCCATAATGTAAAGCGCTGTGCAAACTGGTGGCGCTGTCAGGAATGGAGTCGCCAATAGTGGTGGGATTCACCTGCCTTGTGGGTTGCAGTACCAGGACTGGCCAGCGGGTGCTCTCAGCAACCAGAGGCTCACTCCTGCAGTCAGCCAAAACACCTGAGGCTGATTGCAGGAGGTGCATATAAGGAATAGCCAGACTTGCAATCAGGGCCTTGGTGTATGTTTCCCAAGAGCCCCTGTACCTGCATCCTGTCTGCTTCCTGTCTGATCCTGCTTGATCCCTGACTCTGATTGAACTCCGCCTGTCCTGACCTCTGCTATTCCTGACCACTCTCCAGTCTGCTCCTTTGGTACCTTGTCTGCCTGATTGTTCCTGACCTGGCCCGTCTGACTACGCTCTGCCTGCTACTTTGTACCTTGCCTGCCCGTTTGCTACCGACCCAGCCTGCCCGACTACGCTTAGTATTGTTCTTTTGTTTTCTGTTGGGGGTTTTGGTTTGGTTTGTTTGCACTGTGTTTATGTTTAGTCTTGCACTGTGTTTATGTATTGTTTAGTCTTAAATAAATTATATTGTTTATACTATATCTGAAGCCTTCGTTTCCCTGTGTCAGTCCACACACCTCTGGTCATACCCGGAGCCCTGACATTACACCAAGGCCCTGATTGCAAGTCTGGCCATTCCTTATATGCACCTCCTGCAATCAGCCTCAGGTGTTTTGGCTGACTGCAGGAGTGAGCCTCTGGTTGCTAAGAGCACCTGCTGGCCAGTCCTGGTACTGCAACCCACAAGGCAGGTGAGTCCCACCACTACTGGCGAGTCCATTCCTGACAGGCGCTATATAAGTCCTGTATAATAATAATAATAAAATTATTCACTGTTTACTGAGGTAATGCGCAAGGTTGGTGCGCTCTTTCTTTTATCCCTTTTACCTGCAGACCACCTCTATGTGATGCTGAGCCATGACTGACAGAACTGAAATCCAATCCAGATAATGAGGTGCAGGGGCAGACTGAAAACTCATGGGGCCCCCGGACAATAGGGGATCATGGGGCCCCTGTGTCCTTGCCCAAACTCAAAAAAGCCTATGAAAAAGGTACCAGGGGTATCTCATGGGGCCCCCTACTGACCCCGGGCCCTCGGGCAGTGCCCGAGTTTCCAAATGGTCAGTCTGCCCCTGATGAGGTGGACCCTATCTGACTTGCTGCAGCTTCAAGTGCACACTATGAGAAACTCACAGTGTGCAGTGAAATCAAAGTAAACAATTTTAGTATAGGTGAAGAGCCGGTACAACCAGGGGCGGACTGACAACTCATGGGGCCCCCGGGCAATAGGGGATCATGGGGCCCCTGTGTCCTTGCCCAAACTCAAAAAAGCCTATGAAAAAGGTACCAGGGGCATCTCATGGGGCCCCCTACTGACCACAGGCCCTCCAAATGGTCAGTCCACCCCTGGGTACAACTAGGCAAGACTGATGGGATTGCTCGGAGATCAGCTTTAATCCCAGCAAGCCTAGCATCCATGCTGCTTTACGCATAAGTAAAATACAATGTTGTTGTTGCATGGGTACACTGTTGGTTTTGTGTGCTGTCTACCAGCAGATAACATAAATAAAATCAGACATATAGCGGATAGTATCAGCGAGTCTCTCCACATCATCACATCTGGCTCGCGGCCCTCAGACACAGTAAATTAGATCCGAGGAAGAAAAACAGCCCAGATTCCCCAGTTACAGCTGAGCGGAGTCCTCGGCCTCTTCTCGCTGCTCCGTTCCATCCGTAATTGATGCAACACTCACAAGTGATCTCCAGCTGTGAAGCTTGAAAGCTAAGGAGATTTTTAATGCTACTTGTTTAAAAGAAAATGACATTAAAGGCGCAGCGTTCACTGCCGTGACCTAGTTTAACATCCGCTACAGCTACGGCGCTTCTGGGTGCGGTCACATGACGCCACCTTCCTGAACTGCTTCCTAATTAGGTGTTCTAGATCATAAGAATTTTCCTTTTATAAATGTTTATCCAAATAATGTCAAACGATTCGGGGTTTGCCAAATATCAGATAGTAGATTCACGTTGGGTGTCATCGCAAATATGAAAAAAGAATGCAAATACGTATTAATTAAGAAGTCATTAAATGTGTTTTAAAATACTGATAAAATGACTGCCTGCGAGACTTTGGAGCTGTTTTGCTTGGTATGCAGCTGCTGACTTAACTACTTGCCGACCGCAGATAGCCGAATGACGGCTGCACTGCGGCCGGCCAGTTCTGGGTGGACGTCATATGATGTCCTCCCAGAACGCGCTCTCCTGCACGCCCCCGGGAGCGCGCACCCGGCGATCTCCGTGATCGCTGTGTCCTACGGACACAGCTGATCACGTGACGTGGTAAAAGGCCAATCACAGCGGCCTTTTACCACGTGATCAGCCGTGTCCAATGACACGCTGATCACCGGGAAATGCAAATGCCGGTTCTCGGCTGCACTTTCCTCACGCTGTCAGATCGTGAGGAAAGTACTGCCGAAAACCAGCAGTTGTCAGAGCGGGGATTGGCACCGATCATCAGGGTCACTGATCATCAGTGCCCTGATGATCAGTGCCCAGCAGAGCCACACACAAGTTCCGCCCACCTGTGCCCAGCAGTGCGCCCACCTGTACCACCCAACAGTGTCACCACCTCTGCCCAGAAGTGCCACCTACCTGTGCCCAGTAGTGCCACCCACCTGTGCCCACCAGTGCCACCCACCAGTGCCCACCAGTGCCACCCACCAGTGCCCATCAGTGCAGCCCAGCAGTGCTGCCAGTCAGTGCCACCAGTCAGTGCCCAGCGGTTGTGCCAGTCAGTGCCCAGCAGTGCCGCCAGTCAGTGCACAGCAGTGATGTCAGTCAGTGCTACCTATCAGTGCTGTCTATCAGTACCCATTATCAGTGTCGCATATCAGTGCCACCAATCAGTGCCGCATATCAGTGCCACCTACCCGTGACACCTCATTAGTGCTGCCTATCAGTGCCGCCTATCCGTGCCACCCCATTAGTGCCGCCTATCAGTGCCGCCTATCTGTGCCACCCCATTAGTGCCGCCTATCAGTGTTGCCTATCAGTGCCCATCAGTGCCACCTATCAGTGCTGCCTCATCAACGCACATCAGTGAAGGAGAAAAATTACCTGTTTGAAAAATTTTATAATAGAAACAAAGAAACTTTTTTTTTTTCAAATTTTTTTGCACTTTTTTTGCTTATAGCACAAAAAGTAAAGTGCCCAGCAGCAATTAAATACCACCAAAAGAAAGCTCTATTTGTGAGAAAAAAGCGATAAAAATTTCATATGGGTACAATCTTGCATGACCGCGCAATTGTCAATCAAAGTGCGACAGCACTGAAAGTTGAAAATTGGCCTGGTAAATAAGGGGGTATAAGTGCCCGGTAGGCAAGTGGTTAACTCCTTCCCCCCCAGGGGCGGACTGACAACTCATGGGGCCCCCGGGCAATAGGGGATCATGGGGCCCCTGTGTCCTTGCCCAAACTCAAAAAAGCCTATGAAAAAGGTACCAGGGGCATCTCATGGGGCACCCTACTGACCCCGGGCCCTCAGGCACTGCCCAAGTTTTCAAATGGTCAGTACACCCCTGTTCCCCCCCCCCCAGTCCTTTTACAAGGGTCTTTAAAACCAGGAAGTACAGGGTTGGTTAGATAGGCCTGGGCTTGCCCCTCAATTAATAGCGAATAGGCTCTTGCAGGTTTGACATTTTACATTTATTTATTTATTATTTATTTCAGGTACTTATATAGTGATGTCAATTTACTCCACACTTTACATATATATTGAACATTCACATCAGTCCCTAACCCTCAAGGGGGGTACAATCTAAGGTCCCTAACTCACATTCATACATACACATACTAGGGCCAATTTAGACAGGAGCCAATTCACCTACCAGCATGTCTTTGGAGTGTGGGAGGAAACCGGAATATCCGGAGGAAACCCACGCAGGCACAGGGAGAACATGCAAACTCCAGGCAGGTGGTGCCATGGTTGGGATTCGAACCGACGACCCTAGTACTGCCAAGCGGAATCGGGCATGTAGTAGCTCCTCTTCTCCCCTTAACCTCCCTAGCGGTCTTGTTATGTCAGTATTTCTGTGCTCAAAGCAGTACATTGTTTTCAATGGAAATATGTAGTTTTTTTTTATTGTAGGCTGTAATTCTTAGGAATAACTCACTGAAATCTGTCCGAACAAGAGTCTAGTAAACATCCCGGGTAGGATAAAATTTGAAACACGAAATCATAAATTATAATATAATAAATCATAAAAAATAATAATATAATAATAATAAATTTATTTCAATAATATAATCAAACCAAAAACACTGAAATGTGAAATATAGCGCCAAGTTCGCACATCGCTGAGCAAAGTCGCAGAATCGTTTTCAGTGTCTGATGAGGAATTTCCCCCACGAATCATTATCACTCAATTCTGCAAGTGGTTCTGATTTACTATCGCTGTTCTCTAGCCGGTCTAAAACCGCTTTTGACCTAAAGGGACGCTTTTTGGACGCCATGGACGTTTCTCAGTTTCCAGGCAGAAAGAACAGTAAAAATGCAGGCAGGGCACCGGACAAAGCACTCGGGACAAAATGTATGTGAAATGGGTTGATACAGGAATGTTATACTATGTGATTTTAGTGTATTTAGTGAATGTCACTTTTTAAAATTTTCAAATTTCCTGCCATTCTGTCCCCCGTACGTCCCGACGTTCACAGGGAGCGGAACCCGGAAGACAGATGCCGGCATCGGCCGGAGGACATTGCTGGGGACACTGCAGGAGGGACATCGCGGGAGCGCAGGACAAGGTAAGTGAAGAAGAGATCCCGGAGCAACGCTGCAGTGTATTCCTGAGTGTAGCTCGGGGGGGGGGGGGGGGCTACCGCTTTTGGTACTAAAACTTTACCCCGAGCTACACTCGGGAATACCGCCAGGGGGGTTAAGGGAGATCATGTGTATCCACAATTTTCTTTGATGAGATGTCTCGGGTGGACCAGTTGTTGTTTTTTATTGATGGTTTGTTTTTGTTATTGTTCTTTTCCCCCATTTATGTTTACATCTGGACGGGGAGGAATAAAAGGTAAAAGGAAAAAATAAGGTATTGTCAAGATGGCCGTGGATCCTTGTGTTCTCTGTTTTGGTTGGTCACAATTTTTGTAATTCTGTCTATTACAGAATCTGCGAATCCATATTGTTCTATGTATAAATCTGTTGATGCAGTAATATCATTGTAGATTCTGTAACCACTGTTCCATTGTTTTCATTGTCTTGACGATAAAAATTGTTTGGATTGAAAAAAAAACAAAACAGTTAGCAGTTAGGGCTGCATGATCATGTGACTACTGTGATAGTGTGCGACAGGGGTCAGGAGCTAGTCCTACTGGGAACCCATAACTGTCCATGACAGCTGTGTTGGGAGCAGGGGTGGACTGACAACTCATGGGGCCCCCAGGCAATTGGGGATCATGGGGCCCCTGTGTCCTCGCCCACACCCAAAAAAGCCTATTAAAAAGGTACCAGGGGCATCTCATGGGGCCCCCTACTGACCCCGAGCCCTCGGGCAGTGCCCGAGAGCTCAAATGGTCAGTCCGCCCCTGGTTGGGAGCCATACACATACTGTAGGAGCCATGGACATAGATCTGCAAAGTGTGGTCATTAAAGGCCATCTGTTACATGGCCAGCAAGAGGTTAAAGCCACTTTCCAGCATTTTTAAGCCAAACTATTTTATTAGGAATAATTTTGGTTTACAAAGGAGCAAAAAAAAAAAAAAATAACACGAGAAAGAGAAAAGTAGTGTATACAGAGTATGCATACATAGTGACATTCTGTGAGTCGGAACAACCTAGGTAAGAAGAACTTTCTTCAGACCTTCAAACCTATCACCAATATACCACATGAGCTATACCTCCTATGGTTATTTACTCACGTTTTCCCAAAAAATGTATTATAAAAGTATATAACAGCTATGTTCTGAGTGGTACCAACACCCATTTGGGCATGTCAGCCACCGATATATAGATGTAGCACCCCCCTAGTTAGGTAGGGGGAGCTAGACTCATTGTTAGCTAGGAAGGCTGAGATTGATTGATGTTCATCCCCCCAGATTTTGAATGTGTGCAGATGTGCCCCGATGGGTTCAGGTCCCAGCAGGAACCTGCAGCACATCTACACACACACAGATTTCCCATGCAAAGACAGATAGGGTATGGATTCCTAAACCTTACTGTGTCTACGCATGTGCTGGAACGCCTCCACCCACAAGTGCACAAATGTGCCGCAGGGCTCTGCATGTCAGCAGTGACGTCATCACGCCCACTGTGCTATTGGGAGAGATTGTAATGCCAATATTTGTTTTACACTTGTGATTAGCTTCTATATTTTAATAAAATGTGTCCATGAGAGACCTTCTCCTTCTTGTTTGCTATTAACATAATTTGGAGCTGGTTCATCCTGTTGGAGTACCGATGTTGGTTTGATCCATCCATCCATTTGGATTTTGTCCCTCAATGTGTAGCCAGACCTCCGTTCTTTGAGGTCTGAGAATCTGGAAAGCAGGGTGTGATTGTGTATACACAAAGGTGGTAAAGATTTTGCCTACTACTGGGATCTTTTGGGACTAGATTTTTCGGCTACGGACTGTGAATTCAGCATTTTTTAACACATTGTATGGACTTTTATGTTCACCTTTCATTTTTTCTTGTATATGCACTTTATTTGTAGATGGCTCAACACAGTTTTTGCTAATTTTATATATATATTTATATGTGATAAATATTGAGTGCTGAAATATTGATTTCTATTTATTTATCTTTTGCTTTTTTATGTTGTTTTTCTTTTTCTTCGTGACAAATAGAGCAATACTTTTTGGTCTAAGATTCCAAGTATTGGTGACACGGATCAAAGATGTGCTTCGGGTATTTTTCTTTAGGTTTATTTTTTTTATTTATTTGTAGATGGCTCAACACAGTTTTTGCTAGTTTTACATATATATTTATATGTGATAAGTAATGAGTGCTGCCACTGCTGAAATATTGATTTCTATTTATTTATCTTTTGCTTTTTTATGTTGTTTTTTTTTTTTCTTCATATCAAATAGCGCAATACGTTTTGATCTAAGATTCCACGTATTGGTGACATGGATCAAAGGTGTGCTTCGGGTATTTTTCTTTAGGTTTATTCTTTTTTTTTTTTCTCCCAAATATAGATAGAAGAAATCAAAACATTGCAATTTAATTTTACAAGCAATAGAGTTTTTACACCATCGGAAAATAAAAAAAAGGAACAAAGATGACAAAGATGACACGTCGTTTCAGGTTTTTTTGCTTGCACAAAAATTTTGAGCTGGTTCATCCTGTTGGAGAACCGATGTTGGTTTGATCCATCCATCCATTTGGATTTTGCCCCTCTATGCATAGCCAGACCTCCATTCTTTGAGGTCTGAGAATCTGGTAAGCAGGGTGTGATTGTGTATACCCAAAGGTGGTGAAGATTTTGCCTACTACTGGGATCTTTTGGGCTGTTTCATTCACACTGGATTTTTCGGTTACGGACTGTGAATTCAGTACTTTTTGAACACATTGTATGGACTTTTATGTTCACCTTTCATGTTCTCTTCTATATGCACTTTATTTGTAGATGGATCAACACAGTTTTTGCTAGTTTTATATATATATTTATATGTGATAAGTAATGAGTGTGGCCACTGCTGAAATATTGATTTCTACTTATTTATTTTTTGCTTTTTTATGTTGTTTTTTTCTTCTTGACAAATAGCACAATAAGTTTTGGTCTAAGATTCCAAGTATAGTTGACACGGATCAAAGGTGTGCTTCGGGTATTTTTCTTTAGGTTTCTTCTTTTTTTTCTCCCAAATATAGATAGAAGAAATCAAAACATTGCAGTTTAATTTTACAAACAATAGAGTTTTTACACCATCGGAAAATAAAAAAAAGGAACAAAGATGACACATCGTTTCAGGTTTTTTTGCTTGCACAACAATTTGGAGCCGGTTCATCCTGTTGGAGTACCGATGTTGGTTTGATCCATATATCCATTTGGATTTTGTCCCTCTATGCGTAGCCAGACCTCCGTTCTTTGAGGTCTGAGAATCTGGTAAGCAGGGTGTGATTGTGTATACCCAAAGGTGGTAAAGATTTTGCCTACTACTGGGATCCTTTGGGCTGTTTCATTCACACTGGATTTTTCGGCTACGGACTGTGAATTCATCACTTTTGAACACATTGTATGGACTTTTATGTTCACCTTTCATGTTCTCTTGTATATGCACTTTATTTGTAGATGGATCAACACAGTTTTTGCTAGTTTTATATATATATTTATATGTGATAAATAATGAGTGCTGAAATATTGATTTCTATTTTTTTTTTTTTTTTTTGCTGTTTTATGTTGTTTTTTTTCTTCTTCGTGACAAATAGCGCAATATGTTTTGGTCTAAGATTCCAAGTATTGGTGACACGGATCAAAGGTGTGCTTCGGGTATTTTTCTTTAGGTTTATTCTTTTTTTTCTGCCAAATATAGATAAAAGAAATCAAAACATTGCAGTTTAATTTTACAAACAATAGAGTTTTTACACCATCGGAAAATAAAAAAAAGGAACAAAGATGACAAAGATGACACGTCGTTTCAGGTTTTTTTGCTTGCTCAACAATTTGGAGCCGGTTCATCCTGTTGGAGTACCGATGTTGGTTTGATCCATCCATCCATTTGGATTTTGTCCCTCTATGCGTAGCCAGACCTCCATTCTCCAGGTCTGAGAATCTGGTAAGCAGGGTGTGATTGTCTATACCCAAAGGTGGTAAAGATTTTACCTACTACTGGGATCTTTTGGGCTGTTTCATTCACACTGGATTTTTTGGCTACGGACCAGGGGCGGACTGACCATTTGGAAACTCGGGCACTGCCCGAGGGCCCGGGGTCAGTAGGGGGCCCCATGAGATGCCCCTGGTACCCTTTTCATAGGCTTTTTTGAGTTTGGCAAGGACACAGGGGCCCCATGATCCCCTATTGCCCAGGGGCCCCATGAGTTGTCAGTCCACCCCTGCTACAGACTGTGAATTCAGCACTTTTTGAACACATTATATGGACTTTTATATTCACCTTTCATTTTCTCTTGCATATGCACTTTATGTGTAGATGGCTCAACACAGTTTTTGCTAGTTTTATATATATATATATATGTGATAAATAATGAGTGGGGCCACTGCTGAAATACTGATTTCTATTTATTTATCTTTTGCTTTTTTTATGTTGTTTTTCTTTTTCTTTGTGACAAATAGAGCAATATATTTGGTCTAAGATTCCAAGTATTGGTGACACAGATCAAAGATGTGCTTCGGGTATTTTTCTTTAGGTTTATTTTTTTTATTTATTTGTAGATGGCTCAACACAGTTTTTGCTAGTTTATATATATTTATATGTGATAAACGTTGAGTGTGTCCACTGCTGAAATATTGATTTCTATTTATTTTTTGCTTTTTTATGTTGTTTTTTTTTTTTCTTCGTGACAAATTGCGCAATACGTTTTGGTCTAAGATTCCAAGTATTGTTGACATGGATCAAAGGTGTGCTTCGGGTATTTTTCTTTAGGTTTCTTCTTTTTTTTTCTCCCAAATATAGATAGAAGAAATCCAAAACATTGCAGTTTAATTTTACAAACAATAGAGTTTTTACATCATCGGAAAATAAAAAAAAGGAACAAAGATGACAAAGATGACACGTCGTTTCAGGTTTTTCTGCTTGCTCAACAGTGAGACCTTCAAATCGGTCTTGGGTGTATAGAAGGCAGATAATTGGTGTCACTTTCTTTAATGTGATGATGGAACGCAGATTCTTTGCTGTCACAGTGGAAACTCTTCCCCGCGATCTGGATGCTGTTTTGTTCTATCAGGCTGTTTCCATGGCAGCTGCTACTTTTGGCTCATTATGTTGCCGCTAGTACACACAAGACAAGGAAAAACATTTCGGGGGGATGATGATGCCAAATGAGGAGAAGCAGAGAAGTGTCGGTGTTCTTCAAATGATATCTGAGCTGAAGATGCGGCATTCTCCGCTTCACATCCAAGTCTTAGCCTTGTGTGCCTGGAGCGAAGAGACCAAACACAACATAATCCGCACGCCTCAAGGTGATCCTCCACTTATAACCCTGTTTTATCATCACTCCTCTCCAAACACAAAGCCAAATTCAACACATTGTACCAACTGCCATTTTCAGAGACTTACTGATACTTTCCTGCTGCAGCAACTGATAAAGTCTAAATGTGACTGTGCAGTCCAATAGGCATAAGAGCGGGACCCAGTGCGTTCAGTGTTCAGCGTTTGGGGGGGCTGTGATGTTGAGTCACTGCTGGGAGGGGGGAGCAGGGGGAGCTGGGATGCTGAGGCTATGCTTGGTGGGGAACCAGGGGACTCTGATATGCTGATGGCAGTGCTGAAGGGGTAGCAGGGGGAGCAAAACTTCTGAGTTACTGCTGGGAGGGGAAAGTAGAGGAGTTTGAGATGCTGAGTCACTGATGGGATGGGAGGGGCGGGGGGAGCTGAGATGCTGAGAGGGGGAGGCAGAATCTTTGAGAGCTGAGATGCTGAGTCACTGCTGGGAGAGGGAGGTGCTGAGATGCTGTTGGCAGCGCTGAAGGGGTAGCAGGGGGAGCTAAACTGCTGAGTCACTGCTGGGAGGGGGGAGCAGGGAGTGATGAGATTCTGAGTCACTGCTGGGAGGGGGAGCAGGGAGAACTGAGGTGGTGAGTCACTGCTGGGAGGGGGAGCAGGGAGAGATGAGATTCTGAGTCACTGCTGGGAGGGGGAAGCAATGAGAGCTGAGATCCTGAGTCACTGCTGGGAGGGGGAGCAGGGAGAACTGAGATGGTGAGTCACTGCTGGGAGGGGGACCAGGGAGAGATGAGATGCTGAGTCACTGCTGGAAGGGGGAAGCAATGAGAGCTGAGATGCTGAGCCACTGCTGGGAGGGGGAGCAGGGAGAACTGAGATGGTGAGTCACTGCTGGGAGGGGGACCAGGGAGAGATGAGATGCTGAGTCACTGCTGGGAGGGGTAAGCAATGAGAGCTGAGTCACTGCTGGGAGGGGGAGCAGGGAGAACTAAGATGGTGAGACACTGCTGGGAGGGGGAGAAGGGAGAGCTGAGATGCTGAGTCACTGCTGGGAGGGGGAGCAGGGAGAGCTGAGATGCTGAGTCACTGCTGGGAGGGGGAGCAGGGAGAGCTGAGATGCTGAGTCACTGCTGGGAGGGAGCAAGGGAAGCAGGGCTACTAAGACACTGCTGGGAGGGGAAAACGGGGGGCGCTGATATGCTGTTGGCAGTGCGGAAGGGGGAGCGAGGTAAGCTAAAAAGTTATGTCACTTTCACTAGACGAATTGCTATGCAAATTGTTTACAAATACAGTGCCTTGAAAAAGTATTCATATCCCTTGAAATTTTCCACATTTTGTCATGTTACAACCAAAAACGTAAATGTATTTTATTGGGATTTGATGTGATAGACCAACACAAAGTGGCACATAATTGTGAAGTGGAAGGAAAAGGATCAATGGTTTTCAAAATGTTTTCCAAATAAATATCTGAAAAGTTTGGAGGCATTTGTATTCAGCCCCCTTTACTCTGATACCCCCAACTAAAATCTAATGGAACCAATTGCCTTAAGAAGTCACCTAATTAGTAAATAGAGTCCACCTGTGTGTCACTTAGGACACAGCGCACCACCAATCGCCGCACGCCCCCAAGGGCACACATGCGCAGTTGGAATGGGAGGACTTCATATGACATCCTCCCAGAACGAGAGAGGGCTGCTTACCCATCATTTCCTTATATGGCGGGCAGAAGGCGGTTAAACTTTCCAAAACTTTATCCCTGACCTGTCTGGTGTGTTCCTTGACCTTCATGATGCTGTTTGTTCACTAATGTTCTCTAACAAACCTCTGAGGGCTTCACAGAACAGCTGTATTTATACTGAGATTACATGACACACAGGTGGACTCTATCAGAGTAATGCAGGCCATAGATGGGTCGAAAATCGGCCGATTTTTCGGCCGAAAATAAAATCGGCCAATTTTTCGACCGAAAATAAAATCGGCCGATTTTCGGATCGTTAGTGGGCTAAATGGTCGGCCGTTTTTGGCAGATTTTTTTTATCGGTAAAGTTGGAAAAAAATCGGCCGATTTTGCCGATCGTCCGATTTTCGCGGCAATGATTGGCAATTCGGCCGATATTTTACCAATAAAAAAATCTGCGCATGAGCAGTGACCTGCAAGAGGAAGACAAAAAGAAGAATAAAGAAGAAGAGGATGAAGAAGAGGAAGAAGAAGAGGATGAAGAAGAGGATGAAGAAGAGGAAGAAGAAGAAGACGAAGAGGAAGAAGAGAAGCGGAAGAAGAAGAGGAAGAAGAAGAGGATGAAGAAGAAGAGGATGAAGAAGAAAAGGAAGATGAAGAAGAGGAAGATGAAGAAGAGGATGAAGAAGAGGAAGAAGAAGATGACGAAGAGGAAGAAGAGGAAGAAGAAGAAGCGGAAGAAGAAGAGGAAGAAGAAGAGGATGAAGAAGAGGATGAAGAAGAAGAGGATGAAGAAGAAAAGGAAGATGAAGAAGAGGAAGATGAAGAAGAGGATGAAGAGGAAGAGGATGAAAAAGAAGAAGAGAAGAGGATGAAAAAGAAGAAGAAGAGGATGAAGAAGAAGAGGATGAAGAAGAAGAAGAAGAGGATGAAGATGAAGAAGAAGAAGAGGATGAAGAAGAAGAAGAGGAAGAAGAGGATGAAGAAGAAGAAGAGAAGAAGAGGATGAAGAAGAAGAATAAGAGGAAGAAGAATAAGAGGAAGATGAAGAAAAGGATGAAGAAGAAGAGGATGAAAAAGAAGAAGAAGAAGAGGATGAAGAAGAAGAGGATGAAAAAGAAGAAGAAGAGGATGAAGAAGAGGATGAAGAGGAAGGTGAAGAAGAGGAAGATGAAGAAGATGAAGAAGAGGATGAAGAAGATGAAGAAGAAGAAGAAGAAGAAGAGGATGAAGAAGAAGAGGATGAAGAAGAAGAGGATGAAGAAGAAGAGGAATTCCAGTCCGGCAAAAAGTGTCCCTGCAGAGAGCTCTGCTATTTCTTCTGACAGTTCCTTGACATTTATAGCGGTTGCAACAATGTATTTATTTGTTTCCGAATAAAAACATCTGTATCCTAAATGGATACAAATAGATACATTGTTGCAATCGCTATAAATGTCAAGGAACTGTCAGAAGAAATAGCAGAGCTCTCTGCAGGGACACTTTTTGCCGGCTGTAGACGGGATGAAAATTGGCCGATTTTTTTTACCATTGCTGGTAACGTCGGCCGCTTGAACGACCGATTTTTCGTTTTTTAAAAGAAAAATCGGCCGATTTTTGACCCATCTATGGCCGGCCTAAAGGGAGCTGAATACAAATTCACGCCACACTTTTTTTTTGTAAAACATTTTGAAAACCATTGATCCTTTTCCTTCCATTTCACAATTATGTGCCACTTTGTGTTGGTCTATCCCATAAAATACATTTACGTTTTTAGTTGTAACATGACAACATGTGGAAAATGTCAAGGGGTATGAATACTTTTTAAAGACACTGTAAACTATAAGGGTCTTTGGTCCTAAACAGGAAAGCTTGGCCTTGTATGGGTTAATACTACAACACGAGGGCTAGTATCAATCTCGGCTTTATGAATATTCATAAAAATTCATGTCACTAACACGTTGCTCGTTAATATGTAATTTGTACATTTATTACAAAAGTCCTATTTGTCATAGTATGATGAACACAAAATTAGGGGTGTAATTCACTGGGCGCGCGATATTAGCTGTTTACGCCATATTTGCCGTGTGGATTTTTGCCCATAATTAGTGTGTGGCTCTCCCCAGGCACAGCAAATATTCATTTCTTCTATCTATACGTTATTATCTTACAATCTGGTGCGGAGACCCTGACATTAGAGTACCAATAACCCAGCGCCTCTGGATCCTGTCACATGATGAATAATCATTGCGGAAATCCTAAGAAAATATAATAAGCGTTCACATATGAATTTTAATGTATGCCTAAAAATGCTTTCCAATTTTGAAATGCTGGGGTGTCTAATAAATCAAAAACAAATTAAAGTCTTCTGTACTTGCCATAGAAAAAAAACAATATATCTGGGGAAGATTGAACAATTTAAACAGTGTTTGATAATCTCAAGCGCTCCCAGAGCTGTCAAAAATAATAGCTATAATATGTTTACCTCCTATGATCGTCAGCTTCATCTAGTGGCCATAATGTGGTATTTTCCTGATTATATATTATTTCAGGAAAATACCATATTATGACCACTAGTTGGAGCTGATGATCATAGGAAATAATACATATTACACAATTTACAGCGATTCGTTATTACAGTTATGGGAATGCTTGAGACATTCACACAGCAATTGTTTGATGAAGAGACCCGTGTGTGTGTGGGGGGGGGGGGGGAGTATATAAGGCTACATTTACACAGGGCTCTCTACTGGCAAGGGTGAAATGTCAGCCCTATACACACTTTGGGGCATTTTTTTAAAGAAATTTCATCGTGTGAACCAGTATATACATTTGTTGTGTGTAAATGGGGCAAAACTGTATATTTTTTAGGCAATTTTTTTCAGGTTGAATGGTGTTCATGCACAAAACACAGTAATCCAGGTACCTACTGTGCCGCATGGTGGCTGAGTGGTTAGCACTTCTGCCTAGCAGCTCTAGAGTTGTTGGTTGGAATCCCAGCCTTGACACTGCCTGCATGACTTTTCTCCCATACTCAAAAGCAGGGGCGGACTGACAACTCATGGGGCCCCCGGGCAATAGGGGATCATGGGGCCCCTGTGTCCTTGCCCAAACTCAAAAAAGCCTATGAAAAAGGTACCAGAGGCATCCCATGGGGCCCCCCACAGACCCTGGGCCCTCGGGCAGTGCCCGAGTTTCCAAATGGTCAGTCCATCCCTGCTCTAAAGACATGCTGGTAGGTAAACTGGCCCTAGTATTTATTTCAGGTACTTATATAGTGATGTCAATTTACGCAGAGCTTTACATATATATTGTACATTCACATCAGTCCCTAACCCTCAAGGGGCGTACAATCTAAGGTCCCTAACTTACATTCATATGTACACATACTAGGGCCAATTTTGACAGGAGCCAATTCACCTACCAGTGTGTCTTTGGAGTGTGGGAGGAAACCGGAGTACCCGGAGGAAACCCACACAGGCACAGGGAGAACATGCAAGCTCCAGGCAGGTGGTGCTGTGGCTGGGATTTGAACCAACAACGAGAGAGAGAGAGAGAGAGAGAGAGAGAGAGAGAGAGAGAGAGAGAGAGAGAGAGAGAGAGAGAGAGAGAGAGAGAGAGAGAGAGAGAGAGAGAGAGAGAGAGAGAGAGAGAGCACCTTGAGGGCAGGGACTGATGTGAATGTATAATATATGTGTAAAAGGCTTCCAAAATTGATGGTGCTATGTAAGTACCTGTAATAAATAAAAATACTGCATTACGGCCAATAGATGAAGATTATAAGAAATAAGTATTTATTTCATATGATCATCAGCTCCATCTAGTGGCCATAATGAGGTATTTTCCTGATTTGCACAGAACAAATGTACATGCTTGTTTTTCAAAGGACAAATAGCTCTGAAAATATTTTATTAAATATACATTGTACCTTTTTGTGTGCAAACAGCCACAGCCAGCAGCTGGGCAGAAAATGTTGTACTTTGTACAAGTCAATGGCTGGCAAAGCTGCTGTTCTGATGTTACCAAAAGAATGTGAAAAAAGAAAAAATTCACTTGTGTAAAAATTAGCAAAATTTAAAAAAAAAAGCAGCAAGCACACTATGAGATATTTGTCATAGTCACTAAATATGTGTGTTGCGCAAATCAATATAACATAAAACTGATTTTGAACAATGGGCAGCACAGTGGCTAAATGGTTAGCACTTCCACCTGGCAGTACTAGGGTCATTGGTTCAAATCCCAACCACAGTACCACCTACCTGGAGTTTGCATGTTCTCCCTGTCCCTGCATGGGTTTACTCCAGTTTCCTCCCACACTCCAAAGACATGCTGGTAAGCAGGGGTGGACTGACCATTTGGAAACTCAGGCAGGGCCCAGGGTCAGTAGGGGGCCCCATGAGATGTCCCTGGTGCTTTTTTGAGTTTGGGCAAGGACACAGGGGCCACAGGATCCCCTGTTGCTCGAGGGCCCCATGAGTTGTCAGTCCGCCCCTGCTGGTAAGTTAATTGAATCCTCTCTAAAATTGTCCCTAGTATGTGTATGGATGTGAGTTAGAGACCTTAGACTGTACACCCCTTGAGGGTTAGGGACTGATGTGACTGTACAATATATATGTAAAGCACTGCGTAAATTGACAGCACTATATAAGTACCTGAAATAAATAAATAAACAATGAAAAATATAAATGAATAAATATATACAAAAAAAGTCCCCAAAGCAGAAGTGCAAAAGTCCTCAAAATATGTAAATAAAAAGTGTTCCACCAAAAGATCATGAAATGAGTGCCACAGCAAACCAGGAACCTCCACCAGATGGTCAAAAATGCAGGATTACCAAATACAAATGCCCTGCTAACAAAAGTCATAAATAGCATATGGTGCAGAAATCCATGTCAGCCACATCTCCTCCATTCCCCTTTAGGGCCATATATTGGCTCAACTACCCATATAGACCTTCCCTTCCAATCACCAGCCACATGTGCTCAGAATGAAATACAAGAGTAGACACTCCACATAGAAAAAAAAATTCCAGCCGGTACATAGAAAAACTTCTAGGTCACTTCTTGTTGTGCAATGACATCAGTATGTAGCTCCTCCTTACGTGTTTCATCAGATGTGATGTCTTCGGGGCCATGATGGCATATGCCATCCCCCTGATGTTTCACTTTTGAAATAGAGAAAGAGTTTGAGGACCTTAAGTCCTGGTTCTCTTTTTCCAGCACTTACTATGTAACACTGAACTGCTCAGTATAGAGCGCTTCTGTGTTCATTTACAAATTAAAAGGATAGTAAACACACAGTTCATGTTTACAATCTCTTCACTATCTCCTGTGCTCATTCAGTTGTGAGAAGGGATTCGATTATTGGCTCGTCATCCGGAATAAATCAGATACTCCTCGCTGTATGCCTGTACTCCATAACCTGCTGTCCTGGAAAGCACAGGTGGGGGGAGAGCAGCAGGAATCAGAGGTACACAGGAAACAATGGGAATTGAAGAGTGTGGACTGCCTCCTGGTTCTTCCGTCAAAGAACAGCTTCCTCACCGCTGGTACACAGGAGCCAAGGTATTATTTCTGGGCATCACACCTAGGGACTAGAAAGGAACCTTATCTAACTGGCAGGGGCGGACTGACAACTCATGGGGCCCCCGGGCAATAGGGGATCATGGGGCCCCTGTGTCCTTGCCCAAACTCAAAAACGCCTATGAAAAAGGTACCAGGGGCATCTCATGGGGCCCCCTAGTGACCCCGGGCCCTCGGGCAGTGCCTGAGTTTCCAAATGGTCAGTCTGCCCCTGCTTGCGTGTACTGTGTTGTTTGGGACCCTGCAACAGGTGTGACTCCTGAAGGAAACTGGTTGAATAAGTGATATTACCAAATGGTCAGTCTGCCCCTGCTAACTGGTAACCCTCTTGCTTTTCATCTGACGTAGCCATTATGACCCAATTTTCCTGAAAAAGTGATACAATTTTACATCTTTCTTCACCCAAAGGTGAAAGGCATCATAAGAATGACTTGCGTGCAGGGGCGGACTGACAACTCATTGGGCCCCCGGGCAATAGTCGATCCCCTGTGTCCTTGCCCAAACTCAAAAAAGCCTATGAAAAAGGTACCAGGGGCATCTCATGGGGCCTCCTACTGACCCCGGGCCCTCGGGCAGTGCCCGAGTTTCCAAATGGTCAGTCCGCCCCTGCTTGTGTGTACTGTGTTGTTTGGGACCCTGCAACAGGTGTGACTCTTGAAGGAAACTGGTTGGATAAGTGATATTGCCTTTTCTAGGAAAGAGTGGTCATGCTTCTCATTTTGTCTGTATGGAAGAAGAAGTGGCCTGCAACCTAAGGAAGCTGAGAAACTTCAACTGTACAATTGTACCTTCTGTCATGGAAGTCATTTCAGGCCGCGACAATACTTTTTCTGACCAGCTCCTGGTTTTCCAGTCTCATACATCAACATAAGAAGAGAATGTATTGGATTTTAGTCATCCCATGGTTCAAAAAAGTTCTACTTACTTACATCAAGTTGTCACAGATTAGTTCACCCCGGAATGCATTTGATAAGTTGTTTTGCTCAACTGTGCACTGCCATGCCTTCTGGACAGATTGCATTGTGTCGGTAAAGCAGACTCTTCCAGTTGGTTTGATTGGTCAGCGCTGCAAAATTTCAACATGCCAGACTTTTTTTCCCCAAGGCTTTGCAGGTGGGGTTGGCTGGTCCTATTGAGAAGAATGGATTTTTGACACGTCCTTGCACGTTGGCTGAGAAAACCATAAACTGCGGGATGTTGCACAATTACTTTTCTGCTGCGCCCAAGACCATAATATGCTCTACAAGTTCCTAAACCTTGGTCTTGGTCTGCCCAGTCTTGCTAGAAACCATTACACCAAAAGCAGCACAGGCAGTTGCCAAAACCCAGGATTGAACTAAGGACCTTTAGATCTTCAGGCTAACGCTCTCCCAACTGAGCTATTTTGGCCTGTTATGTGAGTCTTTCTTAGCTATCATGGGGTACCATAACCTGGTATGGCGGGAGCCAATGGAGAATTAACATTTTTATGTCTATGCATGTTTCCGGAAAAGAATAAAGGCAGCAAGGTTCCCAATTAAACTGCCAGGGGCACTAAGCCACCGCTCTGTTATGAGGTATGAAACGAAAGCATGTAGCATCCACCAGCCCCATTAATGAGCAAGACCACAGCTCACAGACAGCTGGATTCTTCTGAAACCTACAGCAGGTTCCAAAACCAGGACCTTGAGATCTTCAGTCCAACGCTCTCCCAACTGAGCAATTCTGGAATTTTGCGAAAGAACCGGCCAGCAAATGCATGCCCCCAATGCGTCAATGAGAAGGGGTTCCAAAGACCTTAAAGGAGATCTACAGCCCTAGCCTACACTTTTATTTGAGAACATCAGCATTGTTATGGCAATAGGAACAATAGTTCTTTTTGACAAACCAATAGAAGCTTGGTTCAAACATCTCCTATCATGTTGTTGTTTCATATTGGATTTTAGTCATCCCATGGTTCAAAAAGTTTCTACTTACAGTGACGGGAGTCACGTTGGGTGGGGGGCCCATGGAACACAGCCCCCTTTGGAGAGGTGGGGAGACCCCTGTCTCAGCTCCCCATATCCCTATTATGTGTAAGTCACCCTGTGCCTGTTAGGGGTACAGGGTGATCTGTCCTGATATTGTGTAGACATGTATAGGTGTGGTGTGGGGGTTGTTCATTGTTTACTGCCAGGTGGTCCCATTGTTCTATTGTGTCTTGCTTGCCAGCAAACTATTATGGGATGTATGTGTTTATGTGTATTGGCTTGGTGGGAGGTGTCTGCTGTGTTTCTCTTGTTACTAAATGTTTTGCCCCGCCCTGTGTATATATCTTGTTTCTGTGT
The DNA here is from genome assembly GCF_062004578.1 of Staurois parvus. Classification (NCBI taxonomy): domain Eukaryota; kingdom Metazoa; phylum Chordata; class Amphibia; order Anura; family Ranidae; genus Staurois; species Staurois parvus. The sequence continues at coordinate 1,619,126 of NW_028317915.1, forward strand.
TAAAATAAAGCAGTCCATTTCCTGTCTTAAGACAATTCTGGTGCTGTCTCGTCCTGTATGGTCAGCGGTGGTGTCTGTGGATCTGTGTTTGGACAGGGAAGCGGGAGGCTAATGGAAATACCCTAGTGCAGTCGGGGTCTGGTTCCGTTACACTTACATCAAGTTGTCACAGACTAGTTTTTGCGTTGTCATGACTTTTACTATCTTTCAAAGCCAGCCAGGTCTTGTTCACCCCGCAATGCATTTAATAAGTTGTTTTGCTGCCATGCCTTCCGGACACATTGTGTTGTGTCTGTAAAGCAAACTCTTCCAGTTGGTTTGATTGGCATAACACAGGTCAACGCTGCAAAAATGCGACATGTCGAACAAAAAATAAAAAAAATTCCTGGTTCAACTTGCCAACCAGCCTCCAAACAAATCGAATTAACCTGTCTAACAGTATGGGTTAAAAACAGGAGTTTAGTTAGCACACATTTGCAAATACATCTACAGAGCCTCGTCACGGCACCCCAGTATTCTGTAGTTGCGGGTAAAAACGTGGCAAAATCGCAGTTAAAATCGTGGGCAAAACTCTGGGTAAATCATAGCAAAATAAAAATACTGCATTACGGCCAATAGATGAAGATTATAAGAAATAAGTATTTATTTCATATGATCATCAGCTCCATCTAGTGGCCATAATGAGGTATTTTCCTGATTTGCACAGAACAAATGTACATGCTTGTTTTTCAAAGGACAAATAGCTCTGAAAATATTTTATTAAATATACATTGTACCTTTTTGTGTGCAAACAGCCACAGCCAGCAGCTGGGCAGAAAATGTTGTACTTTGTACAAGTCAATGGCTGGCAAAGCTGCTGTTCTGATGTTACCAAAAGAATGTGAAAAAAGAAAAAATTCACTTGTTTAAAAATTAGCAAAATTTAAAAAAAAAAGCAGCAAGCACACTATGAGATATTTGTCATAGTCACTAAATATGTGTGTTGCGCAAATCAATATAACATAAAACTGATTTTGAACAATGGGCAGCACAGTGGCTAAATGGTTAGCACTTCCACCTGGCAGTACTAGGGTCATTGGTTCAAATCCCAACCACAGTACCACCTACCTGGAGTTTGCATGTTCTCCCTGTCCCTGCATGGGTTTACTCCAGTTTCCTCCCACACTCCAAAGACATGCTGGTAAGCAGGGGTGGACTGACCATTTGGAAACTCAGGCAGGGCCCAGGGTCAGTAGGGGGCCCCATGAGATGTCCCTGGTGCTTTTTTGAGTTTGGGCAAGGACACAGGGGCCACAGGATCCCCTGTTGCTCGAGGGCCCCATGAGTTGTCAGTCCGCCCCTGCTGGTAAGTTAATTGAATCCTCTCTAAAATTGTCCCTAGTATGTGTATGGATGTGAGTTAGAGACCTTAGACTGTACACCCCTTGAGGGTTAGGGACTGATGTGAATGTACAATATATATGTAAAGTGCTGTGTACATTGACAGCGCTATATAAGTACCTGAAATAAATAAATAAACAATGAAAAATATAAATGAATAAATATATACAAAAAAGTCCCCAAAGCAGAAGTGCAAAAGTCCTCAAAATATGTAAATAAAAAGTGTTCCACCAAAAGATCATGAAATGAGTGCCACAGCAAACCAGGAACCTCCACCAGATGGTCAAAAATGCAGGATTACCAAATACAAATGCCCTGCTAACAAAAGTCATAAATAGCATATGGTGCAGAAATCCATGTCAGCCACATCTCCTCCATTCCCCTTTAGGGCCATATATTGGCTCAACTACCCATATAGACCTTCCCTTCCAATCACCAGCCACATGTGCTCAGAATGAAATACAAGAGTAGACACTCCACATAGAAAAAAAAATTCCAGCCGGTACATAGAAAAACTTCTAGGTCACTTCTTGTTGTGCAATGACATCAGTATGTAGCTCCTCCTTACGTGTTTCATCAGATGTGATGTCTTCGGGGCCATGATGGCATATGCCATCCCCCTGATGTTTCACTTTTGAAATAGAGAAAGAGTTTGAGGACCTTAAGTCCTGGTTCTCTTTTTCCAGCACTTACTATGTAACACTGAACTGCTCAGTATAGAGCGCTTCTGTGTTCATTTACAAATTAAAAGGATAGTAAACACACAGTTCATGTTTACAATCTCTTCACTATCTCCTGTGCTCATTCAGTTGTGAGAAGGGATTCGATTATTGGCTCGTCATCCGGAATAAATCAGATACTCCTCGCTGTATGCCTGTACTCCATAACCTGCTGTCCTGGAAAGCACAGGTGGGAGGAGAGCAGCAGGAATCAGAGGTACACAGGAAACAATGGGAATTGAAGAGTGTGATGGACTGCCTCCTGGTTCTTCCGTCAAAGAACAGCTTCCTCACCGCTGGTACACAGGAGCCAAGGTATTATTTCTGGGCATCACACCTAGGGACTAGAAAGGAACCTTATCTAACTGGCAGGGGCGGACTGACAGCTCATGGGGCCCCCGGGCAATAGGGGATCATGGGGCCCCTGTGTCCTTGCCCAAACTCAAAAACGCCTATGAAAAAGGTACCAGGGGCATCTCATGGGGCCCCCTAGTGACCCCGGGCCCTCGGGCAGTGCCTGAGTTTCCAAATGGTCAGTCTGCCCCTGCTTGCGTGTACTGTGTTGTTTGGGACCCTGCAACAGGTGTGACTCCTGAAGGAAACTGGTTGAATAAGTGATATTACCAAATGGTCAGTCTGCCCCTGCTAACTGGTAACCCTCTTGCTTTTCATCTGACGTAGCCATTATGACCCAATTTTCCTGAAAAAGTGATACAATTTTACATCTTTCTTCACCCAAAGGTGAAAGGCATCATAAGAATGACTTGCGTGCAGGGGCGGACTGACAACTCATTGGGCCCCCGGGCAATAGTCGATCCCCTGTGTCCTTGCCCAAACTCAAAAAAGCCTATGAAAAAGGTACCAGGGGCATCTCATGGGGCCTCCTACTGACCCCGGGCCCACGGGCAGTGCCCGAGTTTCCAAATGGTCAGACCGCCCCTGCTTGTGTGTACTGTGTTGTTTGGGACCCTGCAACAGGTGTGACTCTTGAAGGAAACTGGTTGGATAAGTGATATTGCCTTTTCTAGGAAAGAGTGGTCATGCTTCTCATTTTGTCTGTATGGAAGAAGAAGTGGCCTGCAACCTAAGGAAGCTGAGAAACTTCAACTGTACAATTGTACCTTCTGTCATGGAAGTCATTTCAGGCCGCGACAATACTTTTTCTGACCAGCTCCTGGTTTTCCAGTCTCATACATCAACATAAGAAGAGAATGTATTGGATTTTAGTCATCCCATGGTTCAAAAAAGTTCTACTTACTTACATCAAGTTGTCACAGATTAGTTCACCCCGGAATGCATTTGATAGGTTGTTTTGCTCAACTGTGCACTGCCATGCCTTCTGGACACATTGCATTGTGTCGGTAAAGCAGACTCTTCCAGTTGGTTTGATTGGTCAGCGCTGCAAAAATTCAACATGCCAGACTTTTTTTCCCCAAGGCTTTGCAGGTGGGGTTGGCTGGTCCTATTGAGAAGAATGGATTTTTGACACTTCCTTGCACGTTGGCTGAGAAAACCATAAACTGCGGGATGTTGCACAATTGCTTTTCTGCTGCGCCCAAGACCATAATATGCTCTACAAGTTTCTAAACCTTGGTCTTGGTCTGCCCAGTCTTGCTAGAAACCATTACACCAAAAGCAGCACAGGCAGTTGCCAAAACCCAGGATTGAACTAAGGACCTTTAGATCTTCAGGCTAACGCTCTCCCAACTGAGCTATTTTGGCCTGTTATGTGAGTCTTTCTTAGCTATCATGGGGTACCATAACCTGGTATGGCGGGAGCCAATGGAGAATTAACATTTTTATGTCTATGCATGTGTCCGGAAAAGAAGAAAGGCAGCAAGGTTCCCAATTAAACTGCCAGGGGCACTAAGCCACCGCTCTGTTATGAGGTATGAAACGAAAGCATGTAGCATCCACCAGCCCGATTAATGAGCAAGACCACAGCTCACAGACAGCTGGATTCTTCTGAAACCTACAGCAGGTTCCAAAACCAGGACCTTGAGATCTTCAGTCCAACGCTCTCCCAACTGAGCAATTCTGGAATTTTGCGAAAGAACCGGCCAGCAAATGCATGCCCCCAATGCGTCAATGAGAAGGGGTTCCAAAGACCTTAAAGGAGATCTACAGCCCTAGCCTACACTTTTATTTGAGAACATCAGCATTGTTATGGCAATAGGAACAATAGTTCTTTTTGACAAACCAATAGAAGCTTGGTTCAAACATCTCCTATCATGTTGTTGTTTCATATTGGATTTTAGTCATCCCATGGTTCAAAAAGTTTCTACTTACAGTGACGGGAGTCACGTTGGGTGGGGGGCCCATGGAACACAGCCCCCTTTGGAGAGGTGGGGAGACCCCTGTCTCAGCTCCCCATATCCCTATTATGTGTAAGTCACCCTGTGCCTGTTAGGGGTACAGGGTGATCTGTCCTGATATTGTGTAGACATGTATAGGTGTGGTGTGGGGGTTGTTCATTGTTTACTGCCAGGTGGTCCCATTGTTCTATTGTGTCTTGCTTGCCAGCAAACTATTATGGGATGTATGTGTTTATGTGTATTGGCTTGGTGGGAGGTGTCTGCTGTGTTTCTCTTGTTACTAAATGTTTTGCCCCGCCCTGTGTATATATCTTGTTTCTGTGTTAAAATAAAGCAGTCCATTTCCTGTCTTAAGACAATTCTGGTGCTGTCTCGTCCTGTATGGTCAGCGGTGGTGTCTGTGGATCTGTGTTCGGACAGGGAAGCGGGAGGCTAATGGAAATACCCTAGTGCAGTCGGGGTCTGGTTCCGTTACACTTACATCAAGTTGTCACAGACTAGTTTTTGCGTTGTCATGACTTTTACTATCTTTCAAAGCCAGCCAGGTCTTGTTCACCCCGCAATGCATTTAATAAGTTGTTTTGCTGCCATGCCTTCCGGACACATTGTGTTGTGTCTGTAAAGCAAACTCTTCCAGTTGGTTTGATTGGCATAACACAGGTCAACGCTGCAAAAATGCGACATGTCGAACAAAAAATAAAAAAAATTCCTGGTTCAACTTGCCAACCAGCCTCCAAACAAATCGAATTAACCTGTCTAACAGTATGGGTTAAAAACAGGAGTTTAGTTAGCACACATTTGCAAATACATCTACAGAGCCTCGTCACGGCACCCCAGTATTCTGTAGTTGCGGGTAAAAACGTGGCAAAATCGCAGTTAAAATCGTGGGCAAAACTCTGGGTAAATCATAGCAAAATCATGGGTAAAATCGCAGGAAAATTCTGGTTAACATTGTGACAAAATCACAAAATATTGCAGCAAGATTCTGGGTAAAATCGTTTTAAAATCACAAATAAAATTACAGGTAAAAATGCAGCAAAATCTCAGGTAAAATAAGGGGGAAAATCGCATCAAAGTTTCGTTTAAAATTGCAGCAAAATTTTGTGTAAAATCGCTAGAAAATTGCAGGTAAAATTGTGGGATAATCGGGGGTAAAAATGCTGCAAAATTGCAGGTAAATTCGCGGCAAAATCCCAGGTAAAATCGCGTTTTCGGTGGCCGTTATCAGCACTTTTTTTCCTTTGGGCAAAATGGCGATAACACTTTTTTCTGATATCTGGGTGCGTCCCTTGTATGTATAGTATATAAACTGTTACTAGCAGAGGAGGTGCAGGGACCGCTAGATGGAGCTATGGGAGGCGGAGCTATGGGAGGTGGAGCTATGGGAGGCAGGACAGACCAGAGTGTGCTGAGCTGTCATTCTTAGAACACTACCTGCGTGGGAGGTGCAGAGCAGGAGTCTGACTCCGCCCACTACAGTGAGCAGGGAAGAGATACATCACAGCTTCCTGGAGGAAGAACTACAGAGGGGCGGGGCCAAGACCAGCGGCTGGGGGAATAGGAGGAATAGCAGCCACTGGTCTTACAAACAGGAAACCACAGGGGATTCATGCTTTGAGCCCGGGGTCACACTATGCGGGACACCACATGTATTTCGCACAGGAATCTTTGTATGGCTCAAACCGCATCACACCCACACCAAAAAGGTTTAAATCCGCACGTGAATCGCATGGCATGGGTGTTCTCACCCATGTCATGTGATTCCTGGCATCTGCATTGCATTTTGCGATCTGCTTCAGGGTGTCATATATCACTGACACCCGCACCAGGTCGCATGAATGCACAAGATTCACAGAGCTTCCCGCACCGCATTGGTGTGACCCGAGTGTGATTTGAAAATCATCAGTTTATTTCTGAGCAACTAAGATGGAGGCCATATTCAGGGAAGGTAGGAGATCAGCAGGAAGGACGTGTCCTAGAGTTCTGCTTTAAGAGTTAGCATTTTGAACGGCCCCAACCGTGCACACCTAATGACATGTGAGCGCCACTGAGTGCAGTAGTGGGCAGGTTAATGACAGCCTGGCCTTCAACATATAGAGCAGTGGTCTCTAAACTGTGTCCCGGGGGCCAGATGGGTTCTCCCACTGACATCAAAAATGGGGCACTATTCCTCCCACAGACACCAATGCTGGGACACTATTCCTCCCATTGACACCAATGATGGGGCACTATTCCTCCTACTGATACCAATGATGGGACACTATTCCCCCCACAGACACCAATGATGAGGCACTATTCCTCCCACTGACACCAATGATGAGGCACTATTCCTCCCACTGACACCAATGATGGGGCACTATTCCTCCCACTGACACCAATGATGGGGCACTATTCCTCCCACTGATACCAATGATGGGGCACTATTCCTCCCACTGATACCAATGATGGGGCACTATTCCTCCCACTGACACCAATGATGGGGCATTATTCCTCCCACTGACACCAATGATGGAGCACTATTCCTCCCCCTGATACCAAGAACGGGGCACTATTCCCCCATTGACATCAAGGATGGGGCACTATTCCCCCATTGACATCAAGGATGGGGCACTATTCCCCCATTGACACCAAGGATGGAGCACTGTTCCTTTCACTGACACCAATGATGGGGCACTATTCCTCCCATTAATACCAATAATGAGGCACTATTACTCCCACTGACACCAATGATGGGGCACTATTCCTCCCACTGACACCAATGATGGGGCACTATTCCTCCCACTGATACCCATGATGGGGCACTATTCCTCCCACTGATACCCATGATGGGGCACTATTCCTCCCACTGATACCCATGATGGGGCATTATTCCTCCCACTGATACCCATGATGGGGCACTATTCCTCCCACTGATACCCATGATGGGGCACTATTCCTCCCACTAATACCGATGATGAGGCATTGTTTACTCCCACTAATACCAATGATGGGGCATTGTTTACTCCCACTGACACAAGGACATTTTCTTCTCCCACTGGTCACAATCCGGCCCCCCTAAAGTCTGAAGGACAGTACACTGGCCCTTTGTTTAGGAAGTTTGGAGACCCCTGATACAGAGTGAGTAACTATGACCATCATTCACCCCAGAAGACCGGGGACATCTAGTGGCTGAAAGAAATGCCTGCGGGAGGCAGCACAGCTCCTGATTGAAGGTGAGTAATGCAGCCAAAGCCCCTTTTTATTCACTCTGTAATTCGGTTTGTTTTTTTGTTTTTCTGGAGTTCTGCTTTAAGCAAATGCCCAGAACAAAACTTGACCTTTCTGCAGTAACAGGAAACACATAAAGCCGTAAGTGTGGAGACAAGGAGAGCCGCAATATATGTGTCTTCATTCTCCTCCTTATCTCCGCTCTCCACAATAGGAAATGCCCACAATGGCTTTTGTTGGATCCTTTGCGGCGGAGTGAAGGAAGGAATCAATGTCTTCTTAATGAGAACATCAAGGAGAATAACGGCAATAATTATCTTTTCCAGGAATCGATACAAGCCCAAACCTGACATCCATATCATACCCATCTATAGATATCTCTGCACAAAGCAGCCAATTTTTTTCAGCCTCATCGATCGAAGGAGTCAAACCCGCCTCCAAAAAATTGCTGTCGTTAAAAGTAAGTAGTATTTGTGTATGCTGCCAGCGCCGGCTGATAGGGGGGTAAGTGCCGCCATAAATCGCATTACCGGATTGGAAAAAACTTCTAAAGTGCAACAGTCCCTAGCCTGGACGTTCGAAAAATGTATCAGCAGAGGTCACCTCCAAAGGAAAACCATCAGTGGATCCAGAGACATGGACAAGTGAAGATATATTGTGTAAACAACACAAACAGCGCAAAATAATTCATTCTAGTGCTAAATCACAACTTATGTGAAAAAAATGTATATATTATAATGACAAAATAAATATTACTAAAATTATGTACTTCCGGTTCCGCCGTCCTACGTGCTACGTCACTTCCGGGGAGTGGAACGCACGCCGGCGTGCTGCGTTCCTGGGGGCCATCTTTTGTATGGGAGATTCTTTATGCTGTCATCCGCTGTTGACTGTGGGATCTCTGGAAACGTTCCTGGAGTTGACGATTGTGGATTCATCTCATGCAATTAAAATGCTGGTTTTTTAAATTAAAAAATGTGAGTGGCCTGGTACTTGAATATTGATATAAGGGCTCGTTCACACTTGGCTGTTTTACCAACACTTGCCAAACGCCCCTATAGCATTTGGCAAGCGTTGGTCCGGCGTTTGTGGAGCGTTTTTTAATGCTCGGCAAACGCTCCACAAACGCCGCATGCGCGATTTAGCGGCGGTTGCTAGACATTTGCCGAGCGTTAATAACGCCCCACAAATGCCTATAATGCAGTTTGAGTGGTGTTACCGCTCCGCAAATGCCCCGCAACCGCGTCGCAAATGCCGGACGGGCGTTTGCGGAGCGACACCATAGACGAGAATAGGAGGCTTCAACGCCTCCTGACTCGTCCAGAGGCATCCGTTTTGCCACGATGCGATGCAAACACTCCCGTTAGAACGGCACCATGTGCTGTAATGTGCAGAATTGGCAGAGGCATTTGGGAAGCGGTAAAAATGCTTCCCAAACGCCTCTCTGCCGCCTGCACACAGCGCTAGTGTGAACGTAGCCTAATTGGGTATTGCTATATTACGCTGTGTCATTTTGTTTTTTCCCCTATATTATACTAATGCAGGCCATAGACGGGTCGGAAATCGTCCGATTTCTGGCCGAAAAAAAAAAAATCGGCAGATTTTCGCACCGTTAATAGGTTAATTGGTCGGCCGTTTTTCGGGGTTTTGGTACATTTTTTTTATCTGTAAAGTTGGAAAAAAATCGGCCGATTTTCCCAGCAATGATGGGCAAATCGGCTGATTGTTTTACCGATAAAAAATCTGCGCATGAGCCGTGACCTGCAAGAAGAAGAAAAAGAAGAAGAAAAAGAGGAAAAAGAAGAAGAAAAAAAGAAAAAGAAGAAGAAAAGAAGTAGAAAAGAAAAAGAGGAAAAAGAAGAAAAAGAAGAAGAAAAGAGGAAAAAGAAGAAAAAAAGGAGGCAAAAGAGAAAAAGAAGAAGAAAAAGAAGAAAAGAAGAAGAATTCCAGTCCGCTATTATATTTGACATGAAAAAGTATTGCGGTTGCAACAATGTATCTATTTGTATCCGAATAAAAACATCTGCATCCAAAATGGATACAAATGGATAATTGTGGCAACCACAATACTTTTTCATGTCAAATATAATAGCGGAGCTCTCTGCAGGGACAGAAGTAATTAAATGCCAGCTGTAGATGGGACAAAAATCGGCCAACAAAAAAAATCGGCAGATTTTCGCACCGTTAGTGGGTTCATTGGTCGGCCGTTTTTTGGGGTTTTGGCACATTTTGTTTATCGGTAAAGTTGGAAAAAAACTGGCCGATTTTCCCAGCAATGATGGGCGAATCAGCCGATCGTTTTACCGATAAAAAATCTGCGCATGAGCCGTGACCTGCAAGAAGAAGAAAAAGAAGAAGAAAAAGAGGAAAAAGAAGAAGAAAAAGATGAAAAAGAAGAAGAAAAAGAAGAAAAAATTCCAGTCCGCTATTATATTTGACATGAAAATGTATTGCAGTTGCAACAATGTATCTATTTGTATCCGAATAAAAACATCTGTATCCGAAATGGAAACAAATGGATACAATGTTGCAACCGCAATACTTTTTTATGTCAAATATAATAGCGGAGCTCTCTGCAGGGACAGAAGTAATTAAATGCCAGCTGTAGACGGGACAAAAATCGCCCCCCAAAAAAATCGGCAGATTTTCGCACCGTTAGTGGGTTAATTGGTCGGCCGTTTTTCGGGGTTTTGGCACATTTTGTTTATCGGTAAAGTTGGAAAAAAATTGGCCTATTTTCCCAGAAATGATGGGCGAATCGGCCGATCATTTTACCGATAAAAAAACTGCGCATGAGCCGTGACCTGCAAGACGTAGAAGAAGAAGAAAAAGAAGAAGAAGAAGAAAAGAAGTAGAAAAAGAGGAAAAAGAAGAAGAAAAAGAGGAAAAAGAAGAAGAAAAAGAAGAAGAAGAAGAAAAAGAAGTAGAAAAAGAGGAAAAAGAAGAAGAAAAAGAGGAAAAAGAGAAAGAAAAAGAAAAAAAGGAAAAAGAAGAAAAGAAGCAGAAAAAGGAAAAAGAAGTAGAAAAAGAAAAAGAAGAAAAAGAAGAAAGAGAAGAAAAGAAAAAGAAGAAGAAAAAGAGGAAAAAGAGAAAAAAAAGAAGAAAAATAAGAAAAATAAGAAAAAGAAAAGGAAATTCCAGTCCGCTATTATATTTGACATGACAAAGTATTGCAGTTGCAACAATGTATCTATTTGTATCTGAATAAAAACATCTGTATCCGAAATGGATACAAATGGATACATTGTTGCAACCGCAATACTTTTTCATGTCAAATATAATAGCGGAGCTTTCTGCAAGAGACAGAAGTAATTAAATGCCGGCCGTAGACGAGACTAAAATTGGTCGATTTTTTTTTACCGTTGGTGGTAACGTCGGCCTATTGAACGGCCGATTTTTCACTTTTTTTTTTTAAACGGACGGTTTTTGACCTGTCTATGGCCTGCATAAGTATTTCTGGAGTGGAGTCTGGTGGTCTTGGATATTGGAGGAAAGCTTTCCTTTGGTGGAGTGGAGATCTGGAGGCATATTACAAGGGTCTAGGATCCCATAAACACCTAAAAGGTGTTTTTTTCACCAAAATCTGGTGAGTGCGGTACATAATGTTTGAGCACTCATTTTTGGTGGAAGCACATTTCTTTGGAAAAAGGATTTTCTGAGTTTCTAAGGATTTTTTTCAACTTTTTCACTTATTTTTTCACTTACTTTGAAGTGGGACTTTAATATTTTTTAGTAATATTTATTTTGTCATTATAATATATACTTTTTTTCATATAAGTTATGATTTAGCACTATAATGAATTATTTTGCGCTGTTTGTGTTGTTTAGATTTTTTTTGGTGTAGGTTTACACTGGTGTACAGCAGCATATCATTTATTTTATTGTATTTTATTGTATTTTATTTTTGTTTTAATTTTGGCGCTGGGAATTTATGTTCATATTTTCGAAGATATATTGTGGATTAAGTCCCCGGTCACACTGGAGGCGAATTGGCATGCGATTTGCATGCCATGCGACTTGCAAATCGCATGCCAAGTCGCACCCTATTGTCCGCAATTGCATCGGTGCGCTTCCATCTTGGTCGGAGCCGCAACGATTTCTAAAGTAGGACATGCACTACTTTTGGTGCCATTTGCATAGACATCTGTGTCAGATGTCTTGCCAATCGCATCTGAAATTAGCATGTCACCAGACTGAAATCGTGCAACTCCACTGTGAGTCGGGTTTGGTGCGACCGCAGTGTCACCGGTCACACAGCTGCGATTTGAAATCACACGATTTCTGAAGACTTTGTTGCAACTTGCGAAGATTTTCAACGATTTCTTGCAATTTGCAGTGCGATGTCCATTATATTCTATGTAGGTGAAATCGCAGCAAAACTGCAGAAAAAGTAACGCAAGAACTACTCACGCCGCAGCAAATCACACATTATGACACTGACATTCACATTCATTAGATGCAATTTCAAGTTGCAAACTGCACTGGAAATCGCAAAGGTGTGACCGGGCACCTAATCTTTGCATCCTTGGAATACAAAGCCGTACAGTACATTTAGTCACCGGTCACACTGCTGCAATTTATGTGCAATTTCAGCGCAATTTCAGGTGCAATTTCTGAAGACTACTTACCGGTCACACCACTGCGATTTTAAAATCGCACAATTCGTGTACAATTTCAGCACGATTTCAGGTGCGATTTTTGAAGACTTTGTTGCTACTTTAGAAATTGCGCTGCAGAAAATCGCACATGTTAAGACACTGACATTCACATTCATTAGAAGCGATTTCAGGTGCGATTTCAATCTGCAAATTGCACCAGTGTGACCGGGCACTTAATCTTGGCATCCTGTGCCATACAAAGTCATACAGTACATTTAGACACCAGTCACACCTCTGTGATTTAAAATTGCACGATTTGTGTGCAATTTCACTGCAATTTCTGAAGACTTTGTTGCGACTTGAGAAGATTTTCAATGATATCTTGCAGTTTGCAGTGCGATTTTCATTATATTCTATGTAGGTGAAATCACAACAAAACGGCAGAAAAAGTCACGCAAGAACTACTTTAGAAATTGCGCCGCAGCAAATCACACGTTAAGACACTGACATTCACATTAGATTTCAATTTGCAAACTGCACCTGAAATCGCACCAGTGTGACCATCCTGGCATACAAAGCCATACAATACATGTAGTCACCGGTCACACTGCTGCAATTTCAGGTGCGATTTCTGAAGGCTTTAGTCACCGGTCACACCACTGCGATTTAAAATCGCACTATTTGTGTACAATTTCAGCGCGATTTCTCAAGACTTGTTATTGCGACTTGTGAAGATTTTCACCGATTTCTTGCAATTTGCAGAGCGATGTCCATTATATTCTATGTATGTGAAATCGCAACAAAACTGCAGAAAAATTGCGCTGCAGCAAATCAAAAAATATTAAGACACTGACATTCACATTCATTAGATGCGATTTCAGGTGTGATTTCAATTTACAAATCTCACCAGTGTGACCGGGCACTTAATCTTGGCACCCTGTGCCATACAAAGTCATACAGTAAATTTAGACACCGGTCACACCTCTGTGATTTAAAATTTGCATGATCTGCGTGTAATTTCAGCGCGATTTCTGAAGACTTTGTTGCAACTTGAGATTTTGAACAATTTCTTGCAATTTGCAGTGCGATCTCCATTCTATTCTATGTAGGTGAAATCGCAGCAAAACTGCAGAAAAAGTAACGCAAGAACTACTTTAGGAATCGCACTACAGCAAATCGCAAATGTTAAGACACTGACATTCACATTCATTGGATGCGATTTCCATTTACAAACCGCACCTGAAATCGCCCCGGTGTGACCGGGCAATTATCGGCAGGTTTTTTAGCTTTGACAGCGAACATGATTTTCACCGCTCATCTCCATCAACTATCACCTATCGCTTCATTTTCTTGGTAGAAAATTACTCAGAACCTCCAAACATTACATATTTTTCAAGCAGGGACCCTGGAGTATAAAATGGTTGTTGCGATTTTATTACGTTGCACGATACTTAAAACCATTAATTAAGGAATTTATATTATTAACCGATATATTTTATATATTAATAACAAATTTAATTAAGTAAACAATGTTGCACGATACTTTAAACAATTAATTAAGGAATTTATAATTTATATTATTTAAATTAAATTTTTATTATTAACCGATATATTTTATATATTAACAAATTTAATTAGGTAAACAATTTTTTACTTTGCACGATACTTAAAACAATGAATTAAGGAATTTATATTATTAACCGATATATTTTATATATTATTTTATATTTTATATATTATATATTTTATATATTATTAATGAATTTAATTAAGTTAATTAAGTAAACAGTTTTTTACATTGCATGATTACTTTTTACGTTGCACGACACTTTTTGAACACAAATACAACGATAATACATAAAAGGTGATGTTATGCCGAGCAAATAGATAACTTAACATGTCACACTTTAACCCTTTCGCGGCCAAGTCGCTAACATTCATCCTGAACCTCTTTCATTTTCTTGCTAGAAACCTCCAAACATTATATATTTTTCAAGCAGAGACCCTGGAGAATAAAATGGATGTTGCAATTTTTTTACGTTGCACGATACTTAAAACCATTAATTAAGGAATTTATATTATTAACCGATATATTTAATATTTTATATGTATATATTTATATATTATTAACAAATTTAATTAAGTAAACAATTTTTACTTTGCACGATACTTAAAACTATGAATTAAGGAATTTATATTATTAACCGATATATTTTATACAGTATATATTTTATATTTTATATATTATTAATGAATTTAAATAAGTAAACAATTATTTAAGTTGCATGATACTTAAAACAATTAATTAAGGGATTTATATTATTAACCGATATATTTTATATATAAAGGCTGTAAAAGCAATCATTTCTCCTCTCTGGCTGCATTCTTGTAGTGTGGGAGCTGTGATTGGTCACAGCTTGTCACATGGTACAAGGCTGTTGTGAATAGCCTTGTACCATGTGACCTCTGTGATTATTCACAGATTTCACACATAGTAAGCAATGATGCCAGAAGTGACATCTTGCTTACTACTCTGCATGTGATCCCTGATTGGCTAATGAGTGATCACATGATCGGGACCTCGCACAGAGTTCCTGTCTAACGATCGGTGTTTCACTGTGTCTGGAGGACACAGCGGGCACTGGATCACGGTGCTGCATGCTCCCAGGGAGCGCACACAAGCAGGGGACTGGGAAAGCCATTTATAAATGGACACCCGACCCTGCACTGCCCCCGTCCAGCCGTTTATATACAACGGTTGGACGGGAAGTGGTTAGAATGCAAAACACATACTCACAAGCCAAAAGGTCATAAAAACAGAGACAAGAAGTCAAAGGATGCCAGTCGTGGACAGCACGGGTCCTCGGGTAAAGGTCTAACGCGTTTCGGGAGTCAAACTCTCTTCCTCAGAGCGGAGTGAAGGCCAATGGACATGAATTGGAATGAGATGTCCACCAATGTCAGGGCTCCCGGTAAGACCAGAGATGTGTGAACTGACACAGGGAAACGCGGGCTCAAGTATGGTGTAACAAGATAATTTATTAAAGGTTATGCACAAATATAAGACGCACAATATAACAAAACCAAACCTCCAACTGATAACGGAATGTCCACAGACAAGAGCAGTCAGGGCTGGTGAGGTGGAGTGGTCAGGCAGGCCGGGTCAGGAACCATCGGGCAGACAAGACACAAAGGAGTGGGCAGAGTGTAGTCAGACGGGCCGGGTCAGGAACAATCAGGCAGACAAGGTACCAAAGGAGCAGGCTGGAGAGTGGTCAGGAATAGCCGGGGTCAGGACAGGCGGAGTTCATACAGAGTCAGGATCAAAGCAGAATCAGGAATCAGGCAGGAAGCAGACAGGATGCAGGTACAGGGGCTCATGGGAAACATACACCAAGGCACTGACTCCAGGTCTGGCTATTACTTAAATACACCTCCTGCAATCAGCCTCAGGTGATGGCTGACTGCAGGAGTGAGCTTCTGGTTGCTGTGAGCACCCGCTGGCCAGCCCTGATACTGCAGCCCACACGGCAGATGAGTCCCACCACCATTGGCGAGTCTATTCCTGACAACCAAGAGGTGTGATGACTAGCTGACCTCAAACCTTTGGTCATATAAAGTATCTAAATGCAGATTAAAAAGACAAACACATACACTGTAGCAGCTGTGATACCATATAAATATGTCTTATGATTTTATCTTGATACCTTCCCGTAAATGTCAAAAGTCAAAGTATACAGAAGAAGTAGGAAGACTTCTAACCACAGGAAGAGCAGAGATGATTAAAACATTCCATCTTTAGAGGCCCGTACAGTATTTTATCTTCAGCTTCTTCAAACGCTATGTCCTGACACCTCAGTTGCACACAATATACCGTTCTCCTTGTAGGAACCGTAATAACTGTGACATTCACAGAAGTGATAGAAACTCGGTGCCAGATGTTTAATTAGCTGTTTTATTTTATGGAGTCTGTCAAGGTTGTCATGCAAATCCTTCACTAATGTATGGGAGCTGTCACAGAAATGCACACACCATATTATATGACACTATCCCTGGGGAGATCTCATCCCAAGGACTCAGGTCTTTTGGCGAGAACAGGAACTGAATGGATGGTGTCACGTGGCTAAAGGGTGAAGGTTAGGACAGAATTTGCTCATGCAGGGTAATCTTACAATCAGGGGTGGACTGACAACTCATGGGGCCCCCGGGCAATAGGGGATCATGGGGCCCCTATGTCCTCACCCACACCCAAAAAAGCCTATGAAAAAGGTACCAGGGGCATCTCATGGGGCCCCCTACTGACCCCGGGCCCTTGGGCAGTGCCCGAGTGCTCAAATGGTCAGTCCGCTCCTGGTTACAGTGTTACTGCAGAGGGCAGCCTTTCGAACCCCTTATGCCTACCTTATATACAGTTGTGTTCAAAATAATAGCAGTCAGACATCACTAACCGGATCAATCACTGTTTTTGGTAGAAATGATATTTCTACATGGCAAATAATTTACTAGCAGGTGTAGTAGAGTAATAGAAATCCAACAGACCCAACAGTCATGACATGCATCCTGCTGATTCTGTGTCATTGAATCACTCATTTAAAGGGGCGTGTTCAAAATAATAGCAGTGTGGAGTTCTATTAGTGAGGTCATTCATTCTTTGAAAAACAGGTGGTAATTATTGCCCTTATTTAAGGAAGGAAGGCAGCAAATGTTGTACATGCTGGTTACAGTGCATTTCTCTCTGAAATTCTGAGGAAAATGGGTCGTTCCAGATATTGTTCAGAAGAACATTTGTTCAAAAGAACAATTGTTTGATTGGAGAGGGGAAAACATATAAAGAAGTGCAGAAAATGATCGGTTGCTCAGCTAAAATGATCGCAAATGCTTTAAAATGGCAACCAAAACCTGAAAGATGTGGAAGAAAGTGAAAAACTTCCATTCAAATGGATAGAAGAATAGCCAAAATGGCGCAGACTCAGCCAACAATCAGCTCCAGGAAGATGAAAGAAGGTGTGACGTTCCCTGTGAGGACTGTTACAATTAGAAGACGCCTATGTGAAGCCAAGCTATCTGCAAGAAGCCCCCGCAAAGTCCCACTGTTGGAAAAAAGACATGTGCTGAAGAGGTTACAATCTGCCAAAGAGCACATTGACTGGCCTAAAGAGAAATGGCGCAACATTTTGTGGACTGATGAAAGTAAGATTGTTCTTTTTGGGTCTAGTGGGCGGAGACAGTTTGTCAGACGACCCCCAAACACTGAATTCAAGTCACAGTACACTGTGAAGACAGTGAAGCATGGTGGTGCAAGCATCATGATATGGGGATGTTTCTCATACTACGGTGTTGGGCCTATTTATCGCATACCAGGGATCATGGATCAGTTTGAAGACATCAGAATACTTGAAGAGGTCATGCTGCCTTATGCTGAAGAGGAAATGCCCTTGAAATGGGTGTTCCAACAAGACAACGACCCCAAACACACCAGTAAACGTGCAACATCTTGGTTCCAGACCAACAAGATTGACGTTATGGAGTGGCCAGCCCAATCCCCGGATCTTAATCCAATAGAAAACTTGTGGAGTGACATCAAAAATGCAGTTTCTGAGGCAAAACCAAGAAATAGAGAAGAACTGTGGAATGTGGTCCAATCATCCTGGGCTGGAATACCTGATCACAGGGACAGAAGTTGGGGGACTCCATGCAACACAGATGTACAGCAGTTCTCAGAAACAGTGCGACTACAACCAAATATTCATGAAGTCATTCAAAGGAAAGCAAAATCTTCAAACATTTTTCAGTTTATATAGTGAATGTTTGAGTTTGTAAAGAAGAATACAAACACTGATATTTTTTTTGAACAGTCTAATATTCACTTTTCTTCAATTTTTTTAGAGGAACAACACAAATTTGATCTGTTTTTCTTCATGTTGTGATTTGGAATAGAATGTGTTGTGTTCCCAATGCATTTGTGTGGATGGAAATAAAAGCTATTAGAAGGATTTTCAGCTTTATTCACTTTTTTCAACACACTGCTATTATTTTGAACACAACTGTAGCGCTCACCCCCAAAGGAGCCACTGGAATTAACAGGCACTTCTGTCCTTACTTCAGTGATGGGCCATATATATATATATTGGATCCACAGAACACCAGTACTCCTTGTGGGAAGTTTTATAACAGGTTTAATAAGAGGTAAAACTCTTTAAATAGACTGCAAATTAACTTGGAAAATAGCAGTTAAATGCACTGAATACACAAACCTTCTAGAATTGGCACAATGACATCAATAAACACAATATTCATGTATATACGTATATAGCGGTATAGCTATAGATCAGAATTAACAACCTGCAACTATTTCAGTAATATGTCCCCAGCTAAACTGACATCTCTTTAGGCTCATTCCCAAATTCACTTGTATGCTGTGGAATTGTAACACTGTGTGAGTCTATGTGTTGCACAGGCCTGTGTTAGTGAATCGGTAGAGTGCTCTTAAGGACTGACATGTCACAGGTTAGCAGTTGCTCACCACATCCAAGAAGAACAGTCTCCAGGGGTTAACTCCTTGAAGGGATGATGAATGGGGCTCTTGTCTCTCTGGCTAGCCTTTTCCTGTTGTCAATTGTCGGTGCTGCACAATCTCTGAGGTGCCTCACCTGGGATGGTCACACGCCTCCTCTGCGATTTCCAACACTCTGACCTCTCTCTGCGGTGCGAGATGTTGTTGCCATCGGTAACTGCCGTCGCGGGTGACTGGTACCAATGATCACAATTGTTGCTGACTTCAGCTGCTGTAGATGACCATTGTTCTTAGCAACCTCTGCTGTTCTGGAAACAGTGTCAGTGTACTTCAACAGTAGGGGCTGCAGACTAACTCCCACATGTCCTCTGCCAAGGCACACATGGCTCCTCCACCCCCATCTTCCTTGGTCCTGTAGTCCTGTGCAGTATAAAGTTACATTGTCTGCCTCTGTGATGAAACTACAACTCCCACAAACACTCCAGTACTGCTGAGAGCTGAGCCAATCAAACCCTTTTCTGACTACATGCAGTCTTAAAAGGGAAACAGTTCTTTAACAGGGAAACAGCAGTGGCCCCACTACACTTACTACAGGTCCCCCAATGCTCCTTCTTTCTCCGCAGCCAGCCACTGTACCCGGCACTTCCAATAAAGGAGGAGCATGTGACCTCTTACCCCGTGACAGTACTTTAGTGTTCTGGCAGCCAATCACTAGGCCCGAGCACTGTCAAATGACCAGGGGAGTGGCATCACTGCTCCAACAAGTAACTGACACCAATCATTTCAGTGCCAGCTACTGAGAAGGTAGGAGGAAGTGCAGGATTAATGACTATAGTAGAGTTGGGGGCCCTTTGCAGAGACACTGTTATTTTGCCCTCCATGGGTTTCTTTAAAGCCTAAGTTTACCAAAAACAAACAAAATAAAATCAGCACAGGGGACATTATTTACCTTCAGTGAGATGTGTCCCTTGTGCTGCTGTGTCATTTTGCCAAAATCTTCCATCCACTGCTGCCATAATCTTCCAGTGCAAGGGCCGGTTAATAGAACTAAGGGTCTGTGACTGGCACTCATCGAGAGTGCCCGACTATGCCTGCCCTTTCCGCCCAGTTACTCTAGCCATTACTATAGCTTCAGAGCCTCCACCCATCACACTGATCACCCCTCCATGTGCATTATCAGATTCCCCTGCTGCCTAGGCCCCCCATTACTTTTCCAAGGGTCACATGATGCTATTAAGATGGCACTGTCTAGTGTACTATCTTTAAAGAGCAGGGGTGGACTGACCATTCAAGCACTTGGGCACTGCCCAAGGGCTCGAGGTCAGTAGGGGGCCACATGAAATGCCCCTGGTACCTTTTTTATAGGCTTTTTGAGTGTGGGCAAGGACACAGGGGCCCCATGATCCCCTATGGCCCGGGGGCCCCATGAGTTGTCAGTCCGCCCCTGTTAAAGAGGCATCTCTTGGGTACACAAGGACCACTCTGAGGCTCTAGGATCAACATGTCAGAAGTAAAGGATGGAAGCACCAGGCAAGTGTTGGAGTGTGCATATAATTATAGTTCACATTATCTATTAGAAAAGGATTAGTCCCCTTCATCAGGGCTTCAAAATGTTCAGTAAATGGGGATCTGGACAACTGAGGGTGATGTAAGTATCTTGGGCAAATGAGTTGTGGGGGTGCATAGAGTCTGCTCTAGTTGCATTGACTGGAACCGACTCTGGGTCCCTTCAGTGGCATCACCTGCTGCGATAAAACATGGTGTCACCCCCCATTAATGTTTGACACCCCTCTCCACAAATTACAGACCCCCCTTCCTAGGTACAGACCCCCCTCCACTAAGTATAGACCCCTTTCCTCAGTACAGACCCCCCTGCCAGCCCATATCCTCAGTATAGACCATCCTCAATACAGACCGCCTCTTAGTACAGACCAACCTTCCTTGGTCCCCCTCTCCACCTTAGTACAGATTCAAATCCATTCCAACCCCCCTTCCCCAGCATAGAACTGTACAGATCTCCACAAGTCTCACTTGGGGGCAGGGGCGGACTGACAACTCATGGGGCCCCTGGGCAAAAGGGGATCATGGGGCCCCTGTGTCCTTGCCCAAACTCAAAAAAGCCTATGAAAAAGGTACCAGGGGCATCTCATGGGGCCCCCTACTGACCCCGGGCCCTCGGGCAGTGCCCGAGTTTCCAAATGGTCAGTCCGCCCCTGCTTGGGGGGGATGAAGAAGAGTGGGATGAGCAGAGTTGGGGAGATGGAGAAGAGGGGGGGTTAACCGAGTTGGGGGGATGGAGAAGAGAGAAGTGGAAAGACTTGGGGGGATGGAAAAGGGGAGGAGTTGAGCAGAGTTGGGGGGAATGGAGAAGAAGGGGGGTGAACAGAGTTGGAGGGGTAATGGAGAAAAGGGGGGATGAGCAAAGTTGATTGGGTGGAGAGAAGGGGGGTGAACAGAGTTGAACAAAGTGAAATGGGGGTTATGATCAGAGCTGGGCTGTTGCGGGCAGTCAGGACATGTGTATTGGGGGTCAGAGCAGAGGCTGCAGGGAGGGAAGACACTGGGACAGGTGGGGCTGGGGGGGGGGGGTTCAGTGATAGGAGGGTGGGGTCCGGGGACAGGATGGCAGGGGTCCAGAGTCAGGATGGGGGGGGACACAGGCATTTAGAAGTTGCTGAGTACATGCAGTGTGCGGTGACACCGAGGAGTCAGGCTCGGTACAAGACAGTCAGCAGACGGGCTTCTACAGGAGGACTCATCGCGGCTGTGGCCTTTCTGGCAGTGGGCATTATTGCAGGCAGGAGTGCGCACATGGTGGTGCCGAACATACACCAGATGTGCCAAAATGTATTCTCATGCTACCAGGTGTCTCTCTCCATTTACCACCACGCCGCCCTGGTGTCACTGGCGAGTGTCACCCGGGTACACACTCCCATAGCGACGCCACTGGGTCCCTTCACAAATCGTACATCCAAGGTACTTACCTCTTGTTGTCTGAATTAAAAAATGATTATTTAGTTGCCCCCCTAACTGCTCGATTAGTCTAGGGAGAAAGGAATAATTACTTGATTCCTCATTCTCCTGGCTGGCTGCATACTCCTCTGTAGATTGGCTCTTGACGTTCTTGCATTGTAATGAAGAGGTTGCGTCCTCAAAACACGTTAGCCAGTTGGTCGTCCAGGGTTCCATCGTATGGACTCAGATGTTGTTTGGATCATACATCCTGTTCAGTTTGACATGCCTGTGTTATTATGTCCATTGTGAGTATGATACCTATGTTTGTTTGTTTCTTTAATAAATTATTTTAAATGATAATGCACTAGATCGGTGCGCCCTTTTTCTGTTTCTCCATTTGTATCCATTGTCAGGGCTCCGGGTATGACCAGAGGTGTGTGGACTGACACAGGGAAACACAGACTTCAGGTACAGAGTAAACAAGACAATTTATTAAAGACTAAACAACACAAACGCAGTGCAAGGTAAACATAACACAGTGTAAACAACCCAACTTCCAACAGATAACCATATATACAAATCAAACGTAGTCGGGCAGGCCGGGTCGGTAGCAAACGGGCAAACAGGGTACCAGGAGTGAGCGGAAGAGTGGTCAGGAATAGCCAAGGTCAGGACAGGCGGAGTTTGTTCAGAGTCAGGATCAAAGCAGAGTCAGGATCAGGCAGGGATCAGGCAGGATGCAGGTACAGGGGCTCATAGGAAACATACACCAAGGCACTGACTGCAGGCCTGGCCATTCCTAAATACACCTCCTGCAATCAGCCTCAGGTGATGACTTGATTGCAGGAGTGAGCTTCTGGCTGCTGAGAGCACCCGCTGGCCAGCCCTGGTACTGCAGCCCACACGGCAGGTGAGTCCCACCACCAGTGGTGAGTCCATTCCTGACAGACATTGGAGAGGCCTTGACCATACAAACCTTACATAGAAGCAACTTTTTGGGACCAGTTGTAGAGTGAAGAGCAAACCTGTGGGAGCAAATATTTCACTTTATTCTTTACCCCTAGACGATACAAGTAGATAACTCTTGCTGTGTAAGGGGAAGGCAACTAGATAAAGACTATCTATCTGGATACTGCCGGAAAAGACAACACCCATATGTAATATACAGCTACTGACGGAGCTTCACAAAATAACAACATTCAGTGCCTAGGATAAATGACTGCAATTCAAAATGATTTGAAAGAGTTTCATTCAGTTTATTCAGTGGTAGCTAATAAAAGGTATGGCTTCCATTTGCAGAGATATATCAATCTATTCCGTTATGCAATGAAATCAAAAGACATTTGATGGCTTTCTAAAAATGTTCTTTCAGGCTGGATCACTATTCTGAGTTGGGCGATCATTTCTAACGGTGGATTGGACAATCATATCTGAACCGTGAGAGACAAATCAGGTAACCTGGTGGGTCATTCTATTGTCACAGTCCCATCCTACCCTCATCTATTGATAGTGACTGAACTATTATTGGGCATTATATTGTTAAAAAATCCTGTTATCACAAGTCACATGACAAAGTTTGCCAGCGTCTTGCTTAATTGTCTGGTGGTCACAGTGCATTTAACCATAAACAATCGATAGGAAGTTCTTAGTTTCAGCTCAAAAAAACTCTCAAAATGTCTATTTGTTTCATACTTTTATTGTAAACAAAAGCATAAGTTATATAATTCCATCAAATGTATACAGTGAGGAACAGAAGTATTTGAACACCCTGCGATTTTGCAAGTTCTCCCACTTAGAAATCATGGAGGGGTCTGAAATTCACATTGTAGGTGCATTCCCACTCTAAGAGACAGAATTCAAAAAAAAATTCAGGAAATCACATTGTATGATTTGTAAAGAATGTATTTGTCTTGCACTGCTGAACAGAAGTATTTGAACACCTGAGAAAATCCGTGTTAATATTTGGTACAGAAGCCTTTGTTTGCAATTACAGAGGTCAGACGTTTCCTGTAGTTCCTGACCAGGTTTGCACTGCAACAGGGATTTTGGCCCACTCCTCCACACAGATCTCCTCTAGATCTGTCAGGTTTCGGGGCTGTCACTGAGCAACTGAGTTTCAGCTCCCTCCAAAGATGTTCTATTGGATTTAGGTCTGGAGACTGGCTAGGCCACTCCAGAACCTTGATATGCTTCTTACGGAGCCACTCCTTGGTTATCCTGGCTGTGTGCTTCGGGTCGTTGTCATGTTGGAAGACCCAGCCACGACCCATCTTCAATGCTCTGACTGAGGGAAGGAGGTTGCTGCTCAAAATCTCACAATAAATGGCCCCATTCATCCTCTCCTTAATACAGTGCAGTCGTCCTGTCCCCTTCGCAGAAAAGCACCCCCAAAGCATGATGTTACCACCCCCATGCTTCACAGTAGGGATGGTGTTCTTGGGATGCAACTCATCCTTCTTTTTCTTTCAAATACGACGAGTGAAGTTTAGACCAAAAAGTTCTACTTTGGTCTCATCTGACCACATGACTTTCTCCCATGCCTCCTCTGGATCATCCAGATGGTCATTGGCAAACTTCAGACGGTCCTGGACATGTGATGACTTGAGCAGGGGAACCTTCCGTGCAATGCATGATTTGAAACCATGACGGCGTTGCTCCAACAGTTGATCTATTTTCACCAAGCTGCTTGGCAATTGCCCTGTAGCCCTTTCCAGCCTTGTGGAGGTCCACAATTGCGTCTCTGGTGTCTTTTGACAGCTCTTTGGTCTTGCCCATGGTAGTAGTTGGCGTCTAACTGACTGTGGGGTGGACAGGTGTCTTTAAAGAGCTCAGACAGGTGCTACTAAGTTAGATTAATGAGTGGAGTAGAGGTGGACTTTTTAAAGGCACAGTAACAGGTCTTTGAGAGCCAGAATTCTTGCTGATTCTCAGGTGTTCAAATACTTCTGTTCAGCAGTGCAAGACAAATAAATTCTTTAAAAATCATACAATGGGATTTCCTGAATTTTTTTTTTATTCTGTCTCTCAGAGTGGGAATGCACCTACAATGTGAATTTCAGACCCCTCCATGATTTCTAAGTGGGAGAACTTGCAAAATCGCAGGGTGTTCAAATACTTCTGTTCCTCACTGTATATCCAAGTATTTAAAAACACTTTCAAAGTGTAAGGTAGGGTAAAAATGTGACCTGTGGTCTTGGATGGCCACTAGATGTCCCCTTAGGTGGAGGTTTAGCTGCGGCTTTAGAAGTGACTAGGGTTGAGTGGTGGCCCTGTCATGCTAGAGGTGCACTATTATTATTATTATTATTATACAGTATTTATAAAGCGCCAATAGTTCGCTCAGCGCTGTACATTACAGAGGGGGACAGAACATGTGACAGAACAATACCAATACAATGCAAAACATGAGGGGATTGAGGGCCCTGCTCTTTGGAGCTTACAATCTAGGAGGGAGGGGATAGTGGTACAGGAGGAGATAGCTGTAGGGGATGGAGTGGTAGGAAGAGTGGAGGAGGTCGGTCAAGTTAGCAGGGGGTAGGGTAGGCTTCCCTGAAGAGATGGGTTTTCAGGGTGCGCCTAAAGGAGAGGAGAGTAGGTGATAATCTGATGGGTTGGGGCAGGGAGTTCCAGAGGATGGGTGACACCCTGGAGAAGTCCTGGAGGCGGGCATGGGAGGAGGAGACCAGGGAACTAGAGAGAAGGAGGTTTTGTGAGGAGCGGAGTGTGCGTGCTGGGCGGTACTTGGATATTAGGTCAGTGATGTAGTTCGGGGCAGTATGGTGGACGGCTTTGTACGTCAATGTTAGGATTTTGAATTTGATCCGTTGCGCAATCGGAAGCCAGTGGAGGGATTGGCAGAGGGGGGTGGCGGAAACGGAGCGGTTGGAAAGGTGAATGAGTCCGTATTCAGGATCGACTGAAGCGGGGATAGCCAGCGGAGAGGTAGGCCAGTGAGGAGGGAGTTGCAGTAGTCGAGTCGTGATATGATGAGGGAGTGGATGAGCTGTTTAGTGGTTTCTGGGGTTAGGAACGCATGTATTTTAGCGATGTTGCGGAGGTGGAGTCTGCACAAGTTTGTTAAAGATTGAACTTGGGGCTGGAAGGATAGGTTGGAGTCCAGAATGACACCAAGTACTCTGGCTTGCAGGGCGGGTTTGATATTGGCGTTGTTGTATGTAGTTGGGAAGTAGGTAAGAAACCTATAGATTGGTGGTAGCCATTACTGGGAGAAACAGTCCTTTGTACTTTTGGACCATCAAGGCCAAGGATATAATGGCAAGGCTTTTACCGTGGTGTGTCACCCTTGAGGGAAGCTGGGTAGTGTGAAAAGACTTTGCAGTCCTGTTTGCGGATGCTTGACTTTGGGGCACCCCTCCCAGGTGTAGCACTACCCCCTTAAGAGTGTCTGAGTTTTGGGTCCCCCTAAAGCCACACACAGCAATGCAACACGCATTTTCTTCCACACTTTGCACACTAGAGTCAGTAAACAGTCCTTGAGCTTGGTTTTGTTGTTTTTTTAAGGGGTTAGCAACTGGATGGGGTTTAGGGGTATAGGGGATGCCCATGGAAACTGCAAACTTGAGGACAACTTAGAGCAACAATGTACAAAAACATGGACAAAAAATAGTCTCTCTTCTAAGAGCATCCAAAGCTCTTTGGTGTTCCTCCTCAGACCCCAGATGAATCGTCCTCTTTAGCCAGCTGCCTAAAGGTATTCCCTGGGAAAGGGGGCCCAGAAGCTGTCTACTGAACAGCCCCAGATGAGAAACTAGTTTAGCTTTCCGCCTGCCTGCCCTCTCCCCTTATCCGACCCAAGAAGTGCTAGAGTACTCACACTGTCCTTTCCTGTTAGCTTGGTGGGTTGGTGGCTGCCATCAGGCCTTTCGCTGGGCTGGCTCCTTCCCTGCTGCTCAGAATGTCCTCCTAGGAGTTGGTGGCACAGTGGAGATCCTCTTCCCTTGTAACTGCCTGTAGGTAGGCTCCTTCCCTGGGGCCCCTCCCAGACTCCAAACTCCAGCTCCTCACTCCATCTTCAACTCTTGCTGCACAGGCTCTGCCACATTTAAGAGTGACCTTGGTCCCTCAGATATGCAGATCTGGACCTCCTCTGCCCTTCTTCCAGAAAGTGATATGCAGATCTGGACCTCCTCTGCCCCTCTTCCTGGAAGAGTGGGAGAGCTCCAGAAGCCCTGGCCTGTAGAACCTCCCAGCCTGTCCTGAGGTGACCTAACTACCTCACTAGCAGATTGATTTATCCCAGGCTGGTGTGCAGCCTCTGTCTAAAAAAAGAAACAGCCTATCTAGCTAACCTGGAGGGTATTACACAGG
This sequence comes from Staurois parvus, assembly GCF_062004578.1. Taxonomy (NCBI): domain Eukaryota; kingdom Metazoa; phylum Chordata; class Amphibia; order Anura; family Ranidae; genus Staurois; species Staurois parvus. The sequence goes on from NW_028317915.1 coordinate 1,646,142, forward strand.
TAAAGGCCTCTTCTTTCCTTACTACTCACTACCTTGAAGCTGTGTGCCATTGCCCCTCATGAAGACTGATCTGTACATTACACTGTTAATTCAGTAAATTTCTGAGATGCTTTTCTGGTGTGGACTGCTCCTTCCTTAAACATTCATAGGAATGTCTGAGAGAAACAGCCCTTTGGTTTGGGGCTTAGTGGGGTCTATCAGAGAGCAAGGCTAATAGGTGTTGGTATAGAGCCCTGTGATCTCTGTTATGCTAGACTGGGTTGCTCTCACCTTCCCTTGTCAGTGAGCCTTGAAATTCCAAGCTAGGGGACTCCACATGGATCACTCAGCTGGGCCTAAACCATTGAAATGGTGGAAATAACCCTCCACTGCACAACACCTTATTTTCAGAATTATATTCTGCAATTTCCATTCTTACAGATCTATCTATCTATCTATCTATCTATCTATCTATCTATCTATCTATCTGTCTGTCTGTCTGTCTGTCTGTCTGTCTGTCTGTCTGTCTGTCTATCTATCTATCTATCTATCTATCTATCTATCTATCTATCTATCTATCTATCTATCTATCTCATATCTATCTATCTATCTATCTCATATCTATCTATCTCATATCTATCTATCTATCTATCTCATATCTATCTATCTATCTATCTATCTATCTATCTATCTATCTATCTATCTATCTCATATCTATCTATCTATCTATCTATCTATCTATCTATCTATCTCATATCTTTCTATCTATCTATCTCATATCTATCTATCTATCTATCTATCTATCTATCTATCTCATATCTATCTATCTATCTATCTATCTATCTATCTATCCATCTATCCAAACTTTTGAAAAGCTTGATCAATTGCAGAACTTTGCAATTTCCAAACCCAGTTTCAGTAGTGTTTATTATACAGTTGCACATTGTGCAGAATGTGTTGGAAAGCTTTTGGCAGACCTGCCTGACAACGGGGGCAAAAAAATTAACATTAGAATAAAGATTGGGGAAATCAGAAAAAAACAGCATCTCCTAGAAGACCTGGAAGCAGACATACATGGTAAACTTTCTGGGGAAAAAAATGTATTCCTATGGGTTTGAGGAGGGAGTGTGGGCAGCTTTGGCAGAAGCAGTAGGAATTTGGCCAAGGGCAGTGTAAGTGTAAGAAGTAGCATAAAACACTAATTCTAAAAATTGTGCCAGGAATACTAAGGTATGACTGAGAGTTTGGGGTCTGGAAGGTGGCAGGAGCCCTGAGGTGGCAAGGTAACTAGAGCAGTAGGTAAAGATGACCAGCAACATAAGCTGCCAAACTGGCAAAAATAACACTGCAGTTTAGCACGGAACATCTACATTCACGCTATTCAGTTTGAATTAAGGCTCCTTAGCTTTTTTTAAGCTCGTAGAAGCTGCTATTAGCATTTTTTTCTGCTCCTAGAAACTAAATAGTGTTATCCTATGTGCTCATGCACATTGCTTTAGGCTACTAGCATTTTTGGAGCTTCAGTGTGTAGGAGCAGAAAAAAAAATGTTTTTGTAGAGTTTTTTGGAGTGTTTTTCCAGCAGAAAAGAAAACACTAAACACTACTAAAACACCACTAACAGGTTTTTTCTACATGTACTGTAAAAAAAGGTGTATAAAACGTAAACGCTGCTAAACGCTACTAAAAAACCCTATTACCAGTGTCTTTGACCCAGCATTTGTTCAGTGTATTTCCTCTGGACCAACTCTTTCATTCTCTTTCTTTTGTTCATTTGTTCTCTTTCTTTCTTTCATTCGTCCGTCTATCTACAGTATCTATCTCTCCATATCTATCTATCCATCTATCTATCTATCTATCTCTCCGTATCTATCTATCTATATCTATCTCTCCGTATCTATCTATCTATCTCTCCCTCTATCTATCTAACCCTATTACTCTCCATCTATCTATGTATCTCTCCCTCCCTCTATCTATCTATCTTTCTATCTCTCCATCTATGTATCTCTCCCTCCCTCTATCTATCTATCTTTCTATCTCCCCATCTATGTATCTCTCCCTCCCTCTATCTATCTCTCCGTCTATCTCTCCGTCTATCTCTCCGTCTATCTCTCTGTCTATCTATCTGTCTCTCCGTCTGTCTGTCTGTCTGTCCGTCCGTCCGTCCGTCCGTCCGTCCGTCTGTCTGTCTGTCTGTCTGTCTATCTATCTATCTATCTATCTATCTATCTATATCTATCTCTCCATCTATCTATATCTATCTCTCCATCTATCTATATCTATCTCTCCATCTATCCATCTCTCCATCTATCTATCTGTCCGTCCGTCCGTCTATCTATCTATCTATCTATCTATCTATCTATCTATCTATCTATCTATCTCTCCTTCTATCTCTTTATCTATCTCTCCATCCTTCTCTCTCTCTATCTATCTCTCCATATCTATCTATCTATATCTATCTCTCCATCTATCTATATCTATCTCTCCATCTATCTATATCTATCTCTCCATCTATCCGTCCGTCCGTCCGTCCATCCGTCCGTCCATCTATCTCTTTATCTATCTCTCCATCCTTCTCTCTCTCTATCTATCTTTCCATCTATCTCTCCATCTATCTCTCTCTATCTATCTACTGTATATGGCATTAATTAGTGTGCAGAAATAAATAACATGCAGTTATTCTAGATCATGCGGCAGTGACTCACTGATGCCTTTGGTCATGTTTCACCTTACCTCACAAGATGATATTTTTCCTTGTAATTTCACACACGTTTTACGAAGAACAGAGGTGAGAAATCTGCTTCTCCAAAATTAAAGGGGCAATCCTCCTAAAAGTGATAATGCAGTTTTATGCCATATCATTGAGAATGTAACAGGAGAAGCCAGAACACACAAAATTGGGCAGAAATATCCAAAACTCACAGGTGAACAGGAAAGGAATTGGGAATTATGATTGGCAGATCTCACTGCTGCAAAATCCTACGCTTGCAAGAAGCCTCAGATCAATTCTGTCTACCAGACCCCGGTAGTTCCGTCACTGGTGTCAGAATTTTTTTTTGCTTTTATTAAAATTTATTTTTGTTATTGTTTTTGTACAATATTATTTTTAAATTTTTTTTTTCAGTTTTTGTTAGGAGCTCCATTGGGGGGCTTGGGTGAGATTTGTAAACATACCACAGCCCTCAATCTCCATCTCTGCAGCCTCAGATGCACTGAATGAATGGACAGGAATAGCTCTGTACAAAGCTTACCATTCATTCATAAACTGAAGCATAGTAAACACAGTTTACTATGCCTCAGTTATGAATGAAGAGTCAGTGATTGGTACGGATCGCTGACTTTTCATCCTGACAGATCCTCAGCTGTCAGCGTGAAATGGAAGGAGTGAACCCGACAGAGCTGCAGCGGGCGAGCAGAGGCTGACTGGGGTGTGCACCCGAAAGATTAAACAACACGTGTGTTTGTGTGTGTCTGTGTATATATACTGTATATATATATATACATACATACACACACACTCTTAAGCAGCCCATAGATTATACAATTTTCTTTGCTTCCATCACAGGTAGAAGGAAATAAAATCATGTGATTTCCCCATCATCAGTGTAGAAAGGGGAGTCCCTCCGACTGCGCTATTGTATTCAGAATACAATGATCACTGCTGGCAGCTATAGTCACAGACAACAGACAGTCGCAGGCAAACAGCAGACTGGTTGTATTGAAGTTGATCCATTGATCGATTTCAGCACAACCAGCCTGCCCATAGACGGATTGAAATTTGTCCAGCCCCTGCTGAACCAGCTGAATTTTGATCCATCTGTGGCCGGCCTTTTAAATAAATGTATACAAACATATTATGATGAGAGGGAGGGAGAGGGAGAGAAAGAAAGAAAGAAAGAAAGAAAGGAAGGAAGGAAGGAAGGAACGAAGGAAGGAAGGAAGGAAGGAAGGAAGGAAGGAGAGAGAGAGAGAGAGAGAGAGAGAAAGAAAGAAAGAAAGAAAGAAAGAAAGAAAGAAAGAAAGAAAGAAAGCGAGTCTGCAGAGACCCCCTACAGTAGTCACTGGAGGGCAGGATAGAGAAGGGAGGGGGGGACTTCACCCACAGTGGATGGATGGATGGGCAGGCTGCACCTTTCCTCTTCTGGCTTCTGGGCTTCAAACTTGCCACCCACACATCTCCTTCTCTGAGGCACAAGATTGCCTGTGGGTGGGGCAGACTCAGGAGGAGGGGGAAGGGTGGGGGGAGGAGGAGCAGAACCAGCTTTCTTTCCTCTCCTCTCCTGTCCTTGGGGAAAGGGGGGGAGGGGGAGAACTGTCAGTGCTGGCTCTGGGCTGTGAAAGAAATGCTCACCTCAGACCCCTTCAGCCACTGGGGCAGAAAGAAGCACGTGGAAAAGATTATACAATTTTTTTTTTATACCACAAGTAGAAGGAAAGAAAATCACTTGATTCCCCCCATCATCACAGTCAGTGTAGAAAGGGGAATCCCTCCGACAGCGCTATTGAATTCAGAATACAATGATCACTGCTGACAGCTATAGTCACAAACAACAGACAGTCGCAGGCAAACAACAAACTGGTTGTATTGAAGTTGATCCATCGATCAACTTCAGCACAACCAGCCTGGTCAAAGATGTATTGAAATGTGGACAATTCCTGCTGAACCGGACGAATTTTGATCCGACTTTTAAATAAATGTACACAAACATATTAAGATGAGAGCAAGAGAGGGAGGGAGAGAGAAAGAAAGAAAGATGAAAAGAAAGAAAGGTGAAAAGGAAGGAAGGAAGGAAGGAAGGAAGGGAAAGGCAGAAAAAAAAGAAAATGAAAGAAAGAAAGAAAGGCAGAAAGAAAAGAAAATGAAAGAAAGGCAGAAAGAAAAGAAAATGAAAGAAAGGCAGAAAGAAAAGAAAATGAAAGAAAGGCAGAAAGAAAAGAAAATGAAAGAAAGGCAGAAAGAAAAGAAAATGAAAGAAAGGCAGAAAGAAAAAGAAAATGAAAGAAAGGCAGAAAGAAAAGAAAATGAAAGAAAGGCAGAAAGAAAAGAAAATGAAAGAAAGGCAGAAAGAAAAGAAAATGAAAGAAAGGCAGAAAGAAAAGAAAATGAAAGAAAGAAAGAAAGAAAGAAAGAAAGAAAGAAAGAAAAGAAAAGAAAGAAAGAGAAACAAAGAGAAAGAAAGAAAGAAAGAAAGAAAGAAAGAAAGTCAGAAAGAAAAGAAAAAGAAAGAAAGAAAGAAAGAAAGAAAGAAAGAAAGAAAGAAAGAAAGAAAGAAAAGAAAATGAAAGAAAGAAAATGAAAGAAAATGAAAGAAAGGCAGAAAGAAAAGAAGGAGAAAGAAAGAAAGGCAGAAAGAAAAGAAAATGAAAGCAAGAAAGAAAGAAAGAAAGGCAGAAAGAAATAAAGGTGGAAAGAATGAAAAAGAAAGGAAGTCTGCAGAGCCCCCTTACATTAGAGTAGTCTCTGGGAGGCAGGATAGAGAAGGGAGGGGGGAGACTTGGCTGGCAGAACCAGCTTTCCCTCCTCTTTTCTCCTTGGGGAAGGGGGGGGGGGGACTGTCAGCGCTGCCTCTGGGCTTTGAGAAAGAAACTCTCACCTCAGAGCCCTGCAGCCACTGGGGGTGGAAAGAAGCACAGGGTAAGGGGGCAGCAGAAAGAAGGCGAATAGGAGGAGTGGCAGGGTGGCTGCATAGTCATATAGAGGAATCCATCTTTTCATGTTTCTCCTGCACTTGCTTAATGCCCGCTTCTCCTCCTCTCCCTCTTGCAGGCATTAAGCACCTGCAGGAGGAACATGAAGATATGGATTCCTCTATATGCAGCTGCCCCCTCATATCCAGGCATACATCGGAGCCACACGGGCCCCCCTGCAGCATGGGGCCAGGTCACAAATGTGACCCCTGCGACTCCTGTAGCTACGCCTCTGGTCCAGGGGTGCCGTTGACACAGGTTAGTAGAATGTTGGATAGTGCATCTCTCAATGTATACAGTCCGGACATTGTGGCAGGTAGGAGAAATCATAGTGCCCACTGGGGCACAACTCCAGGTGTGTCTGTTAAGGTGACTTCTGTGTTGCACTATTGTTTCTCTGACTGGCTACACAGGTTGTGTCCATGGGGGGATGCACAATTCAGCACATCTGAAAGTGTCTGATAGCAGTGCTCATACTGTATCTTTGTAAGACTTCAGAGAATGGAGGCACTGCTTTCTGGAAAGGTAAGTATTGAGTGCATTTGTTTTTTTACTGGAAGTTGCTGGTTGCATTTTGTCAGTGTGACAGAATAACTTTAAGCATCCCGTGGTTGGCAGACTAAAAGATCTCGATTGCAATTTAGCATTCCTATTCATGTTTGAGAGCAGGCCTCTGTGTAGGCCACTCAAGTTCCTCCACACCAAAGTCATCCATCCACCTCTTTATGGAGATGGCTTTGTGGACAGAGGCAAAGGTTCTGAAACAGAAAAGGATCTTCCCCAAACTGTTATCACAAAGTTGGAGGGGTACAATTGTCCAAAAATGTTTTTATAAACAGTACTCTTCACTGTAATCAAAAATTTGAAGGGGTGTCAACAATCGTTTGGCCAAACAGGTAGGTGTGTTGGTCAGGTGTCCACAAACATTTGGCTACAAAGTGTACATGAAAGATTGTGTGACCCCTGTGAGGACTGTTGGCTCCTCTATAATGAACAACCACAGCTATGGCCTAATTGACCTTGGTTAGACCATGTTCTCAGTAGCAAACCATAATCTTTGCCCTATAGTAGTTTTAGGCAGCACTGACACCTGAGCTTTTTGAAGCATTATACAATAACCATACCAAAAGCAATGCAAAAGTGGACATAACATTTTTATTAACTTACAGGTTGCTCAGATTTAACATGTTCATAGAGTAACACTTCCTCTATAGTAACTCTTCTTCTTTATTTTTAATTGCAGGTAAATAATGGATTCCAAGCAGAAGCAAAGTACCGTCATTGAGTTCTTGATGAAGGAGGGGTGCAGGCTGTCCGACATCCACAGAATGATACAGAATGTTTTCGGAGATGACATACAGTTGCAAGAAAAAGTATGTGAACCCCTTGGGATTACGTGGAGTTTTGCATGAATTGGGCATAAAATGTGCTCTGAACGTCATCTAAGTCACAACAATAGAAGAACACAGTCTGCTGAACATAATACTACATAAACATTAGATGTTGCCATGGTTTAATTGCACATAACATGTAAACATTCACAGTGCAGGGAAGAAAAAGTATGTGAGGCCCTAGCTTAATGAATTCTCCCAGAGCTAATTGGAGCCTGGAGTGAGCCAACCTTGACTCCAATCAGTGTGATGATATTGGATGTGTTGCTGACAGCTGTCCTGCCCTTAAAAAACACACACCTGTTTTGGGTTTACTGGTTTCAAGAAGCACTGTCTGATGTGAACCATGCCTCGCAGAAAAGAGCTCTCAGAAGACCTACGATCAAGAACTGTTGACTTGCATGAAGCTGGAAAGGGTTACAAAAGTATCTCCAAAAGCCTTGATGTTCATGTGTCCATGGTAAGACAGACTGTCTACAAATGGAGAAAGTTTAGCACTGTTGCTACTCTCACTAGGCGTGGTCGTCCTGTAAAAATGACTGCAAGAGCACAGCGCAGAATGCTGCATGAGGTAAAGAAGAATCCCAGAGTGTCAGCTAAAGACCTACAGAAATCTCTGGCACATGCTAACATTTTTGTTGACACATCTACAATAAGGAAAACATTAAACAAGAATGGAGTACATGGGAGGACACCACGGAGGAAGCCATTGCTATCCAAAAAGAATATTGCAGCACGTTTGAAGTTTGCAAAAGAGCACCTGGATGTTCCACAGCACTACTGGCAAAATATACTGTGGACAGATGAAACCAAGATTGTAAAACATGGCGGAGGGAGCATCATGGTTTGGGGCTGCTCTGCTGCCTCAGGGCCTGGACAGATTGTTGTCATTGATGGGAAAATGAATTCCAGAGTTTATCAAGACATTTTGCAGGAAAACGTACGACCATCTGTCCTCCAACTGAAGCTCCGCAGAGGATGGGTGATGCAACAGGACAATGACCCAAAACATACAAGTAATTCAACAAAACACTGGCTGCAACAGCACAGAATACGCCTTCTGGAGTGGCCCAGTCAGAGTCCTGACCTCAACCCGATTGAAATGCTGTGGAATGACCTTAAGAGAGCGATTCACACCAGACATCCCAAGAATATTGCTACACTGAAACAGTTTTGTGAAGAGGAGTGGTCCAAAATTACTCCAGATCGTTGTGCAGGTCTGATCTGCAACTACAGGAAACGTTTGGTTGAGGTTATTGCTGCCAAAGGAGGGTCAACCAGTTATTAAGTCCAAAGGTTCACATACTTTTTCCTCCCTGCACTGTGAATGTTTACATGTTATGTGCAATTAAACCATGGCAACATCTAATGTTTGTGTAGTATTATGTTTAGCAGACTGTGTTCTTCTATTGTTGTGACTTAGATGACGTTCAGAGCACATTTTATGCCCAATTCATGCAAAACTCCACGTACTCCCAAGGGGGTTCACATACTTTTTCTTGCAACTGTAATTGACAAGAGTCACCAATGGCAAGACATTGCTCTTTTCAATGGTGTTATCTTCATAAACTGTCTGGAGCCTTCGTAGGTATCGGAAAGCCTGTACCCCTTCTTCATCAAGAACTCAATGACGACACATTGCTTCTGCTTGGAATCCATTATTTGCCTTCAATGAAAAAGAAGAAGAGGAAGAAGAGTTACCATAGAGGAAGAGTTGCTCTACCCAACATGTGAAATTTGAATGGCCTATGTCATTTAATACACAGGTTATGCCCACTTTTGCATTTGTTTCAGTTCAGCCCTTGTATTCAATGGTGCCCATTCAGAATTGCCCGTTCTGGCTCCATCACATTTCGATTGGAGTGCCTAAAAAAGTCTGTGTACCATATGTTTCCAACATTTTCTTGCATAGTATTTAGCTTTCAATCGCCTAAAAGTAAATAAAAAAAACCTCTGAAACTCACACTCAAGCCCAAAGCGCCTGTACAAACACTCCAAATATGCCTGAAAAATGACCAAAGACACTCAGCTCAAGTGTGAATAGGACTTTAAAGTAGAACTAAACCTATCAATTTAACATTTCCCAAAACAGTTATGTTCAAGACATGCCGTGGCTTGTGAATGATGTCTGTCACAGTTGCTTGTGCTCTCAACCGAACATATGCAGAACCATTGCAACTACAGTTCAAACAATGGCTAAGATGACAGCTTTCTTGGCTTCAAAGCAGTAGTGGTTAACTTTCTTGATGTAGGGGGTCTCAATTGTAGCCCCTGACATTGCCAATAAGCCACACATAAATTTCAGTGAATATTCTGTCAGAGACAGCAGACACAGAACAGGATAGAGTCAAAGACTATGGGCATGACACAAGAGCTAGCCAGAGACTGGACAAGCTACACTAGTAGGTCAGAGTCTACGAGCCTGCTACAAGAATTGTCAGAAATTGCAGACACGCCACAAGAGATGGCCTAAGAGTGTAGACAAGCTACAGGAGATGGTCAGAGACTATGCACCTGTTACAAGAGATAGTCAGAAACAGCAGACATGCAACAAGAGATGGTTAGAGACTGCAAATATACTACTGGAAACAGTCAGAGACTTCAGACATGCTACAACAGAAGGTCGGAGACTGCTGACATGTTGCAGGAGATGGTCAGAAACTGTTGACATGCCACAAGCAATGATCAAATACCTTGGACATGCTACAGGACATAGTCAAAGACTGCAGACATGCTACAGGAGATGGTCAGAGAGTGTAGACATTCTGCAATAGACTGCAGAAGAAAGCATCCTCTTTCAAAAAGCAGTTTAGCTTCCATTTCCCTGTGGCTCACTATAAAAATAAAAGTACCAGAAATAGCAGCACTTGTGGCAGAACAAAACGCGTAAACTAAGATGACCAGATTTTCAAACTGAAATCCAAGGGCACCCTACTGACCATGTCCATTTCTATTGGGGTGGGCCAGGATTGGAGCAGGTAGTGGGGATAATAGAGACATGCAAAGCACACCACACCAAATGTTGGGTGTGGCCAAATTGTGCTGAATGTAGGAGGGGCTTAAAGGATATGATTTAATAATACCTACCTGAGCCTACTTTGCTCTGAGTTAGGTGCAGTTTTGCACTGCTGATCATCATCACAAGCAAGAACAGGACTACAAATTTTCAACAGCCTTTCCTCCTGCAACGAAGTCTGAACATGCAGAGAGGGGAGGGGCTGGAAAGGCCACGTAATATTGACATGTGGCATCATCAATAATTGTGGGCATGGCCAGGAGCAGACACACCCCTCCCCTCTCTTCTCCTGCTCCAGGCTAATCACAGAAAGGTCACAAACATTGATTACCCTGCAGCCACCGGGGCCGGGAACACCATTATTAAAGTTGGAAATGCTCTCTGGCTACTTTATTAGGTACACCTGTTCAATTGCTTGGTAACACAAATTGTTAATCAGCCAATCACATGGCAGCAACTCAATGCATTTAGGCATCAAAATGTTGTGAAGACGACTTGCTGAAGTTCAAACCGAGCATCAGAATTGGGAAATTAGGAGGATTTAAGTGACTTTAAACGTGGCATGGTTGTTGGTGCCAGACAGGCTGGTCTGAGTATTTCAAAAACTGCTGATCTCCTGGGATTTTCATCCACAACCATCTCTAGGGTTTACAGAGAATGGTCCAAAAAAGAAAAAATATCCAGTGGGTGGCAATTGTGTGGACAAAAATGCCTTGCTGATGTCAAAGGCCAGAGGAGAATGGGCAGACTGGTTTGAGATGAAAGAAAGGCAACAGTAACTAAAATAACAACTTGTTACAACCAAGGTATGCAGAATACCACAACAGGTCGAACCTTGAAGCAGATGGGCTACAGAAGCAGAAGACCACTCCGGGTGCCAGTCCTGTCAGCTAAGAACAGGAAACAGACTACAATTCGCACAGGCTCACAAAAATTGGACAATAGAAGATTGAAATAATGTTGCCTGGTGTGACGTTTCTCAATTTCAGCTGCGACATTCAGATGGTAGAGTCAGAATTTGGCATAAACAACATGAAAGCATGGATCCATCCTGCCTTGTATCAACAGTTCAGGCTGGTGGTGGTGGTGTCATGATGTGGAGGATCCATCCTGCCTTGTATCAATGGTTCAGGCCGGTGGTGGTGTAATGGTGTGGTGGATCCATCCTGCCTTGTATTAATAGTTCAGGCTAGTGGTGGTGGTGTAATGGTGTGGTGGATCCATCCTGTCTTGTATCAATGGCTCATGCTGGTGGTGGTGGTGTAATGGTGTGGTGGATCCATCCTGCCTTGTATCAATGGTTCAGGCTGGTGGTAGTGGTGTCATGGTGTGGGGGATCCATCCTGCCTTGTATCAATGGTTCAGGCTGGTGGTAGTGGTGTCATGATGTGGAGGATCCATCCTGCCTTGTATCAATGGTTCAGGCCGGTGGTAGTGATGTCATGGTGTGGGGGATCCATCCTGCCTTGTATCAATGGTTCAGGCCGGTGGTGGTGGTGTCATGGTGTGGAGGATCCATCCTGCCTTGTATCAATGGTTCAGGCCGGTGGTGGTGGTGTCATGGTGTGGAGGATCCATCCTGCCTTGTATCAATGGTTCAGGCCGGTGGTGGTGGTGTCATGGTGTGGAGGATCCATCCTGCCTTGTATCAATGGTTCAGGCCGGTGGTGGTGGTGTCATGGTGTGGGGGATCCATCCTGCCTTGTATCAATGGTTCAGGCTGGGGTGGTGGTGTAATGGTGTGGTGGATCCATCCTGCCTTGTATCAATGGTTCAGGCTGGTGGTGGTGGTGTCATGGTGTGGGGGATCCATCCTGCCTTGTATCAATGGTTCAGGCCGGTGGTGGTGTAATGGTGTGGTGGATCCATCCTGCCTTGTATTAATAGTTCAGGCTAGTGGTGGTGGTGTAATGGTGTGGTGGATCCATCCTGTCTTGTATCAATGGCTCATGCTGGTGGTGGTGGTGTAATGGTGTGGTGGATCCATCCTGCCTTGTATCAATGGTTCAGGCTGGTGGTGTAATGGTGTGGAGGATGCAACCTGCCTTGTATCAATAGTTCAGGCTAGTGGTGGTGTAATGGTGTGGTGGATCCATCCTGCCTTGTATCAGCGGTTCAGGCTGGTGGTGGTTGTGTAATGGTGTGGAGGATCCATCCTGACTTGTATCAATGGCTCATGCTGGTGTTGGTGGTGTAATGGTGTGATGGATCCATCCTGCCTTGTATCAGTGGTTCAGGCTGGTGGTGGTGTAATGGTGTGGGGGATATTTTCTTGGCACACTTTGGGCCCCTTAGTACCAATTAAGCATCGTTTAAATGCCACGGCCTACCTGGGTATTGTTGCTGACCATGTCTGTTTCTGACTCCAGTGTCCCCATCTTCTGATGGCTCCTTCCAGCAGGATAATGCACCATGTCACAAAGCTCAAATCATTTCAAACTGGTTTTTCGAACATGACAATGAGTTCACTGTACTCAATGGGCTCCACAGTCACCAGATCTCTATCCAATAGAGCACTATTGGGATGTAGTGGAATGGGAGATTTGCATCATGGATGTGCATTTGACAAATCTGCAGCTACTGCGTGATGCTATCGTGTCAATATGGACCACAATCTCTGAGTCTCCAACACCTTATTAAGGCGTTCTGAAGGCAAAAGGGGAGTCCAACCCTGTACCAGCAAGGTGTGCCTAATAAAGTGACTGGTGAGTGTGAATCAAGGACACGTTCTTTCAACTGGGGATGACATTGGGGACCTTTTTTCCCAGGGACAGCCACTTAAAATCAGGGACTGTCCTTAAAAATGGGGTCGTCTGGCCACCCTAGTAGAAACTTGTGACACAACATCAGACAGAAGGTATCCAGACAAGCCCACCATCAAACATCAATGTTCCTCCTTCACACCATCAAAGTGTCTTTTGGAGAATAAAATAAAACTGATGTTTGCGCTTTAATGTCTTTGTCACCTGCAGCGTATCCACATAAAGCGAGAGTTTTCATAGAAGTGAAAATTAATACGGCTTTGTAAAGATTTACAGCGGATTAGGAGAAGGTCAGGGCTGCGTTGTTGCTGGACCTGTTGCCACGGCGACAGCACTCTGTGTGTACTACCAGCAAGCCTTCATTTGTTCCAGCCGCTGTATCATTAAAGCGCCGAGCATCCTTCTGGTACTCAAGCCAGCTACTTTTCTTTATTTTCCAGTGGGCGACTAACAAACTCTGCACGCCGTCATTCGCCGCCATGGTCCGATCGTAAATGTCAAAATATTTTCAATGTGCCTTGATTTTTTTTTTTTTTTTCCTGAGCACATTTGAAGAGGGGTGAAAGCGAGGACAAAGCTTCAGCTGCTTAGAGATGAAAAGGCATTAGGTAGTCACGAAATCTCTATCATGTACAATCCATGTATTTATGAATATATAGGAAAGCGGGGCGCTTTGAAGGGCTGACACAGCTTTTAAGTCTCCTGACACGTGAGCGGGAAGACGGGAAAAAGTTTATAAAGAAATCTTGCTAATGATCAGAAAGAACTTTCCGCTACTTTTGACTCGCTTAAAGTCCACCCAACGTTTTAGTCTATGTGTCAATCAATGGTGAAATGTAAAGTGCGTTGACTAGAAATTTTCTTTGCTTGAGGAAATGCTTGGCACAAAATCACAAAAAACTTAACTAGATCATTTTTTTTGTTCTTTTTTTTTGCTTAAAATACTGTTTTTGCATTCTAAGAGGAATTGGTATCAAAACATCAGATTAGACATGTTAAAACAGCATTATATGTAGAAGATAGATGGTATTGAAGGCCCCCAAGCTTCGTCAGTGCTGGTCGTTCCAATAGGATGTAGATGGCCTCTTCCACGGACCTTGTGAACCAGTTGTCCCCTCTCGCCATAACGTTCACCCCACATTTGGAAAGGAAACATTTTTGTGTGGACCCTAAGGAGAACATTTTGAAGAGAGAGAACTGGTTCACAAGTTCGCAACTAATTTTGCAACCCATAGTGATACACGGGATCAGCTTCAGCGGTTTGAAGGTTTGCAGCCTGTAAGGGGTTAACTGTGGCAGCTCTGTGCTAAAGTTGGCGATCAGCTTCTTCGGCCGGAAACCGGCACATAACCAGTTACAGACCACGCCAAAAAATGGCTACAGTGTGGTCAGCTAGGTCTGGGAGGGCATCCATGGACGTCCTCCCAGAACCACACCCCTCGTGCATCCCCTGGGGTGCGCACTGCGCGCGATCTGAGAACGCTGTGTCCTTCGCATGACTAAGGAACAGGCCAATCACAGCCACTTTTACCATGTGACCAGCTGTGTCCAATCCCAGATGATCACCGGGTAAATAGGAAATGACGGTTATTGGCAGTCCTCTCCTCAAGCTCAGCGCTTGAGGAGAGTAGAGCCGGTAAGCGCCATTTCGCAGGGGGACATTTACATTGATCATCAGGGCACTGATCATCAGTGTCCTGGTGATCAGTGTAGCCCCATCAGTGCGGCCAGTAGTGCCCATCAGTGCCCATCTGTGCTGGCAATCAGTGCTGGCAATCAGTGCCCATCAGTTGAATCAGTGCCGCCTATCAGTGCCCGTCAGTGCCGCCCATAATTTTTGCCCATCAGTGCCGCCTAACAGTGCCCATCAGTGCCACCTATCAATGTCCATCAGTGTCGCCTAACAGTGCCCATCAGTGCCACCTATCAATGTCCATCAGTGTCGCCTAACAGTGCCCATCAGTGCAACCTAACAGTGCCCAGTGCTTCCCATCAGTGCTGCCTAACAGTGTCCATCAGTGCTGCCATTAGTGACACCTAACAGTGCCTATCAGTGCCACCTATCTGTGCAGCCTCATCAGTGCCCATCAATGCAGCCTCATCAGTGCCCATCAATGCAGTCTATCAGTGCCCATCAGTGAGGGAGAAAAAATACTTATTTACAAAACTTTTTAACAGAAACTAAGAAAACCTTTTTTTTTTTTCAAAATTCTTGGTGTTTTTTAGTTTGTTTAGCAAAAAAATAACCCCGGTGATAATCAAATACCACCAAAAGAAAACTCTATTTGACTCAAACAAATGATAAACATTTCATATGGGTACAGTGTTGCATGACCGCACAATTGTCATTCAAAGTATGAGAGCACTGAAAGCTGAAACTTGGTCTGGGCAGGAAGGGGGTAAAAGTGCTCGGTAGGCAAGTGGTTAATAGGGTGCAGTAGGATTTGGCCAGTGGCCTCTCACCAACTCCTCAGGTGACAGCTGGTATCTCTTTATTCTCCTTTGGCACCTCAGTGAATTCACCAGCAGTGGCATTCTCCCAGTGATCCAGGGGAAGCACCAGTCAGCAACAGTGGTGTTCCCATGTACCAGGAGATGTCCGTTGCTTTGCCTCTCTGCATCCCTCTCTGGCAAAATGGCGTACTAACAGCATGCAGCATGATCTGTCTTCCACAACGTCCTCACCACATCTGCCTCAAGCCCTGGAACATACCTTACTTTTCCTCTCTGCAGAGCCCCAGTCATGCTGGGATGTGTAGTTTCACTGCCATTCCGATACATAGGCTCAGACTGTCTGGAGACTACATTGCCCACAAGTCTCAGTTCCTCCCAGCTCTTGCTGCCTCACAAATCTCAGTTCCTCCCAGCTCTTGTTGCCCCACAAATCTCAGTTCCTCCCAACTCTTGTTGCCCCACAAGTCTCAGTTCCTCCCAGCTCTTGTTGTCCTAGGATGCACAGCAGTCCATATCCCCCTCCTCTGTGTTCTCCTGGTGGTGGGTGTGACTTCCCTTGACCCGCTTTTGCATTGAAGTCAATGGGACACAAATTTGCATTGAAGTTAATGGGACGCAATTTTGCATTGAAGTCACTAGGGGGCGTTTTTGCACTGAAGTCCATGGGACTAGATTTTGAATTGAAGTCACTAGGGGGTGTTTTTGCATGAAAGTATATAGGATGTGACTTTGCATTAAAGTCACTAGGGGGCATAGGATGCACTAGGAACGTGATGTTACATTAAAGTCAATGGGACACAATTTTGCATTGAAGTTTATGGGAAGCAATTTTGCATTGAAGTTTATGGGATGTGATTTTGCATTAAAGTATATAGGATGTGACTTTGCATTAAAGTCACTAGGGGGTATAGGATGCACTAGGGGACGCAGCATGCCATTATTGGCACCTTTTTTTTTTCTATAGGCAAAACACCTATAATTTTCAGCAGCTGATATCCCTAATATTTACAGTACCTTAAAGTATGTACCCTAAAGTGCTGAAGCCTAAAAAAAAGATATTGCTGAGGCGCAGGGGAGAAAGAGTGGAAGTCTACTTGGGCGGACTGACAACTCATGGGGCCCCCCGGGCAATAGGGGATCATGGGGCCCCTGTGTCCTCGCCCGCACTCAAACCACACCCAAAAAAGCCTATGAAAGGTGCCAGGGGGACCTCATGGGGCCCCCTACTGACCCCGGGCCCTCAGGCAGTGCCCGAGTATCCCAATGGTTGGTCTGCCCCATCTACTTTGTATTTTGTGATTGGGGTTCAATGGCTGTACTCCTCTCCAATATGAGACCAATAAACCCAATGTGACAGATGACTGCCTTGTTTTCAAAGCCAGGTTGGGGGGGTAGGCCGGAAAAAATGCCTTGGGTGCTAATGGACCTTGTCCCAACAAGCTTTGAAATCCTGATGACCTGGCCTCACTTAGGAGCCTCCAGACCAAACACCAAACTGGGACAGTTCACCAAGAAGTCAGGAGTCCACCCCAACACTTGTGACCACATAGACCCATCTCCCCTTCATACATATAATGTCACATAAAGAAGCATAGAAGAACCCTGATACTTACACCTCACACAATTGTTTGTAGGACCGAGACATTAAATATGCAAATTGCAGGTAAACCAAGCAATCATCAAATCTGGATCATAATGGCATCCTACTGATCTGAAAATATTGCCATCTACAGGGGTCCCAGCTCCATTTACGCCATTCAGTTCTGATTCAGTCCATCGGAGGCTTTCAATTACTTTCCTCATTTCCTTTTTTGCATCAAAATGACATTTTTGTTTCGGTGAGTTAACTTTTTTTTTTCCCGCACCTATATTTGTAATCTCCCGCGAGGAAATGCCATTAATGGAGCACACCTCGCCGCGGCAATCGGAAGACCAATTAGCTCAGATGCCGGAATTTACGGCCGGGTAATATTTATAGCTCGGCGGACTGATGTGTTTCCAGCCAAGTAACATGGATTATTCCGACAAGGAGCCCATCAGTCATCCTCGCTGAGCCTGACGTAGAATAATGTGGTGGATGATCCGAGGGGTATTGGGCCGTGCATGCGTTATGATAAACTGGCGCTGGTGTTTAGAATTTTAGCGCGCGGAGACACAGGTGCTCGCTCTGATTACATCCTAATAGAACAAATCACATTAAAGAAATAAAAATTGCAGATCAGTAACCGGCGGGAGGAATCAAAGCAAACTATTGTATTAGAAGTGTGCACATTCCAAATATGAGCGTCCGCCGGAGGTTTACTTATGAATTCATGATGATACTCGTTGCAGAAACTGATGTGAGTGAGGAATTTCAATACGGCAATTAAGGGATCCGGACAGAGAATTCATGATAGCGGCCATAAAAATTAAAGCTGGAGTCCAGGCAAACAGCTTAATGCCTACAATATGGGAGCCGTTTTATCTGCCAAAGTAGGGAGGCACCGATATAACGGCAGCCAAAACATATTGTCCGAAATTAGTATTATCGCCATTTTGACATGAGGAAAAAAGATCCAAAAAATGGTGCCAATAAATGCAAAGTCACGTTGCATAGACTTTCATGCAAAAACGCCCCCTAAGTGACTTCAATGCAAAATTGCATCTGTTAAACTTTCATGCAAATTCGAGTCCCCATTGACTTCAATGCAAACTTGTGTCTCATTGACTTTCATGCAAAGTCGCATCCCCATTGACTGCAATGAAAAATTGCGTCTCATAGACTTTCATGCAAAGTTGCATCCCCATTGCCTTCAATGCAAAACTGCGTCTCATAGACTTTCATGCAAATTTGCCCCCTACTGGCTTCAATGCAAAATCGTGTCTCATAGACTTTCATGCAGAGTCGTGTCCCTATTGACTTCAGTGCAAAAATACCCCCTAGTGACTTCAATGCAAAATCGCATCTCATAGACTTGCATGCAAAATCGAACCCCCATTGACTTAAAAAAAATTGTGTCTCATAGACTTTCATGCAAAGTTGCATCCCCATTGACTTCAATGCAAAACTGTGTCTCATAGACTTTCATGCAAATTTGCCCCCTAGTGGTTTCAATGCAAAATCGTGTCTCATAGACTTTCATGCAGAGTCGCATCCCTATTGACTTCAGTGCAAAAATACCCCCTAGTGACTTCAATGCAAAATCACATCTCATAGACTTGCATGCAAAATCGCACCCCCATTGACTTAAAAAAAAATTGCGTCTCATAGACTTTCATGCAAAGTTGCATCCCCATTAACTTCAATGCAAAACTGCGTCTCATAGACTTTCATGCAAATTTGCCCCCTAGTGGTTTCAATGCAAAATCGTGTCTCATAGACTTTCATGCAGAGTCGCGTCCCTATTGACTTCAGTGCAAAAATACCCCCTAGTGACTTCAATGCAAAATCACATCTCATAGACTTGCATGCAAAATCGAACCCCCATTGACTTAAAAAAAAATTGCGTCTCATAGACTTTCATGCAAAGTTGCATCCCCATTGACTTCAATGCAAAACTGCGTCTCATAGATTTGCATGCAAAATTGCACCCCCATTGACTTAAAAAAATTGCGTCTCATAGACTTTCATGCAAAGTTGCATCCCCATTGACTTCAATGCAAAACTGCGTCTCATAGACTTTCATGCAAAATTGCCCCCTAGTGGCTTCAATGCAAAATCGTGTCTCATAGACTTTCATGCAGAGTCGCATCCCTATTGACTTCAGTGCAAAAATACCCGCTAGTGACTTCAAAGCAAAATTGCGTCCAATAGACTTTCATGCAAACTCGCATCCCTATTGACTTCAATACAAATATTCCCCCTAGTGACTCCAAAGCACAATTGCCAGCCACATTAATTCAATTTTAAAAAATCTTAAAAACCATCTATCGCGGTCCTCGGCCAAGTGCATCCTGAATTTTCCGTTTCTGCACCAGAATTTTCATTTTGGTGCACCACTATGCCAAAGAATTTGTATTTCTAAAAAAAGAAGAGCTACTAAAAATTTAAATCTAGTTGGAGACATGAATAGGGAGGAATTACTTTGTCCAAAGGTTAAAAAAGTCCAGGAAATGGATATAATCTTTATTACAGGATATAGAACACAAAGAAGGGGAAAAAATCTTTAGGAAAAATTGGTGTATCCTTATGAGTGATCAATCTCTTATGCATACCCTGCCATCCGCACCAAGGTTTGTGTATAAGAAGGCCATGGGCCTAACGCAGGCCATAGACGGTGCGAAAATCAGCCGATTTTTGCATCGATAGTGGGTTAATTGGTCGGCCATTTTTTGGGGTTTTGGCACTTTTTTTTATCGGTAAAGTTGGAAAAAATCGTCCGATTTTGCCGATCGGCCGATTTTCCCGGCAATGATGGGCAAATCGGCTGATCTTTTTACCGATAAAAAATCTGCGCGTGAGCCGTGACCTGCAAGAAGAAGAAAAAGAAGAAGAAGAAAAAGAAGAAGAAGTAGAAGAAGAAAAGAAAAGAAGTACAAAAAGAAGTAGAAGAAAAAGAAGAAAACGAAAAAGAAAAAAGAAGAACAAAAAGCGGAAAAAAAAGAAAAAGAAGAATAAAACGAAGAAAAAGAAGAAGAAGAAAAAGCGGAAAAAAAAAGAAAAAGAAGAAAACAAAGAAGAGGTTAAAGAAGTAGAAGTAAAAGAAGAAAAAGAAAAAGAAGAAGAAGAAGGAAAAGAAGAAGAAGAAGAAGAATTCCAGTCCGCTATTATATTTTATATGAAAACATCTTGCGGTTGCAACAATGTATCTATTTGTATCCAAATAAAACCATCTGTATCCGAAATGGATACAAATAGATACATTGTTGCAACCGCAATACTTTTTCATGTCAAATATAATAGCGGAGCTCTCTGCAGGGACAGAAGTAATTAAATGCCGGCCGTAGACGGGACAAAAATCAGCTGATTTTTTTACCGTTGGTGGTAACGTCGGCCGATCGAACAACCGATTTTTGGGTTTTTTTATAAAAAACCGTCCAGTTTTCGACCCGTCTATGGCCTGCATAAAGCTTGTTATTTAAAAAAATGTGGTAGAGCCCCCAGCTAGACCTCCCACTTTTCTAGACTCTAGGGCAGTGGCTCTCAACCTTCCTAATGCCGTGACCCTTTAATACAGTTCCTCATGTTGTGGTGACCCCCAACCAGGGGCGGACTGACCATCGGGCACTGCCCGAGGGCCCGGGGTCAGTAGGGGGCCCCATGAGATGCCCCTGGTACCTTTTTCATAGGCTTTTTTGAGATTGGGCAAGGACACAGGGGACCCATGATCCCCTATTGCCCGGGGGCCCCATGAGTTGTCAGTACGCCCCTGCCCCCAACCATAAAATTATTGCAAAATGGTCGATCATTTTGCACCCTGGTCAATCGACTGAAGGAATTTGTTGGGAAGTGAAGGAATTTGTTGGATCTGAAGTAAAATTGAAGTGTGTATGGCCAGTATTCCCCCCCTCCCCCCCAGGGATATCAGCCCTCTCCCACACCAAGTTGTCTGTCCTGAGGCTCCTTGTATGACCCTGGAAAGTTTGGGATTGCTGGTCGCTGTGTACTTCCCTCTAGCAGGCCGTGTGCCCCGGTGCCAGCCCTCGTACAAGTGCTGTGAGGAGAGGCCTCTGTGGGAGGTGAGCGGCACACGCTCTACGGGTAACCAGATCCCCCTCCCCGGAGACAAAGGGGGGTCCGGCTCACATCTATCCAGCTGTTGTGAGCAGCTGCCCACCTGGGGAAACATGCAGCAGGTGCAATGGCAGCCAATGGGAGGCAGCAGGGCACCTCTGACCCGTCCCTTGCAGGGGAGGAGCCTCCAGCCTGGCCGGCCGCTCATAACGCACAGGGAAGAGGGAGCGGGCCAGTCAGTGTGCTGGTGTTAGTTCAGCGTGAGAGGCTCGCAGCAAGCCGGGAGTGCGGGACACCCTGCCGACCTCCTCCAACCGCTCTCACCACTGTCCAGGGGCGGACTGACCATTTGGAAACTCTGGCACTGCTTGGGGTCAGTAGGGGCCCCATGAGATGCCCCTGGTACCTTTTTCATAGGCTTTTTTGAGTTTGGGCAGGGACACAGGGGCCCCATGATCCCCTATTGCCCGGGGGCCCCATGAGTTGTCAGTCCGCCCCTGCCACTGCACATTAAAAACATCAAAAACAGGTAAAGACAACACAGTGTCTCTAACCACTTTCGGTTAAAACATAATAAAGATCTTAGCCTCCTTCAGTTCTGGGGTATAGATAAGGTAACAAAACATTGGAGAGGAACCAATTATCAAGGTCCTACCTTTCCTCAGGGCTTGTGCTGCGCCATGTGCTGGCATCCATCTTAGGTCTGCAAAGCATTGTGGGATCCTTTATGCTTTCAGCCCTCTGCAGCTCCTCCCAGGAGGTGGCGGCTTATCACATTTAAGTCTGCTGTTTGCAGCTGTCCATTGCATTCATGTCCTGTCTGTTGCACAGAAGCAAGCTCCTGTTTAGTTAACTCTTTGCTTTCCTGGATATCGATTCGGCTTTGGCTAAGACTCCTCCTGGCTTCTGACCCCGGCTGTGGCGACCATTCTTCCTGGCTTCTGACCCCGGCTCTGGCGACGATTCTTCCTGGCTCCTGACCCCGGCTCTGGCGACCATTCTTCCTGGCTCCTGACCCCGGCTCTGGCGATGATTCTTCCTGGCTTCTGACCCCAGCTCTGGCAACCATTCTTCCTGGCTTCTGACCCCGGCTCTGGCGACCATTCTTCCTGGCTTCTGACCCCGGCTCTGGCGACCATTCTTCCTGGCTTCTGACCCCGGCTCTGGCGACCATTCTTCCTGGCTTCTGATCCCGGCTCTGGAGACCATTCTTCCTGGCTTCTGATCCCGGCTCTAGCGACCATTCTTCCTGGCTTCTGACCCCGGGTCTGGTGACCATTCTTCCTGGCTTCTGACCCTGGCTCTGGCGACCATTCTTCCTGGCTTCTGACCCCGGCTATGGCGACCATTCTTCCTGGCTTCTGACCCCGGCTCTGGCGACCATTCTTCCTGGCTTCTGACCCCGGCTTTGGCTACGATTCACGCTGGTTCTCAACTTGATTATCCTGGAAGACGACCTCGGCGGGGGGAACTTCTGTCCTACCAAGTCATCCGCTGTTGCTGTCGGACTTGCCTTGTTTCTGTATAAATAAACCTACCTTTAATTGCACCTCCTTGTGTGTCTGGCTCCTCGCTCCCTGACACCAATATGGCGTTAAAGGTATCTCAGATGGAGACCCAGTGGATCAACAGGCTCCAAATTCTGGACCCTAGGGGCCTTAATAGGGACATTGACTTAACCTGTTTCCTTACTAACTACTTATACCGATATATGCTCCACTCTTGGGCTAGTCCTAATGTTACCCACCCCAATAGGGGCGTGTTTGCACTGATTTATAATGTTCAAACCTTTTTGAGGAAGCGATCCAGACCTACCTAAAAAAAAGCTATTTATTAGCTAAACTTCCAAGGGGCCACTTTTGCCCCATTAAGAAACAGGGGGATGCACCCCATGTAATAAAAATTTGATTAACGAGGTATCATGTATATACTGATAATGGGGAAATACCACCTTCTACCCACAAGTAGCCCTATATGATTATTCTTTCGGGGGGGATCCCCACCTTGGCATTACTATGATTGCTTTGCTGAGAGTGTGGATCTCCCATTATCCCCCCTGGAGGTATTCCCGAGTGTAGCTCGGGGTAAAGTTTCAGCACCACAAACGGTAACCCCGAGCTACACTTGGGAATACACTGCAGCGTTGCTCCGGGATCTCTTCTTCACTTACCTTGTCCTGCACTCCCACGATGTGTCCCTCCTGCAGTGTCCTCGGCAATGTCCTCCGGCAGATGCCAACATCAGGACGTCACAGGGGATGGAACTGGCGGGAAATTTAAAAATGTGAAAAAGTGACATTCACTAAAATCACATACACCCTGTTCCAAATTATTATGCACATTCTATTTAAGTGTCACAAAGATTAAATATTTTGTTTTTCAGTTTAACTCATGGATGGCATTGTGTGTCAGGGCTCTTTTGATCACTGAAAACAATCTCGGACACCTGTGATAATTAGATTGGCCGGTGAGCCCAATTTAAGGAAAAACTACTAAAGGAGGGGGTTCCACATTATTAAGCAGAGCACCATTGGACCTTGGACGAGGTATGAAAACATTAGATATTTCACGAAAACTTAAGCGTGATCATCGCACTATTAAGAGATTTGTGGCTGATTCAGAGCACAGACGGGTTGGTGCAGATAAAGGCACATTGAGGAAGATTTCTGCCAGATCCATGCATCGGATCAAGAGAGCAGCTGCTAAAATACCATTACATAGCAGCAAACAGATAATTGAAGCTGCTGGAGCCTCTGGAGTCCCACGGACATCAAGGTGTAGAGTCCTCCAGAGTCCTGCAACTGTGCATAAACCTTCTATTCGGCCACCACTAACCAATGCTCACAAGCAGAAACGGCTGCATTGGGCAGAAAAATACATGAAGACTAATTTTCAAAAAGTCCTGTTCACTGATGAGTGCCGTGCAACCCTGGATGGTCCAGATGGATGGAGTAGTGGATGGTTGGTGGACGGCCACCCTGTTCCAACTTGGCTGCGACGTCAGCAAGGTGGTGGTGGAGTGATGTTTTGGGCCGGAATCATGGGAACAGAGCTGGTCGGCTCCTTTAGGGTCCCCGAAGGTGTAAAGATGACCTCTGCAAAGTATGTGGAGTTTATGACTGACCACTTTCTTCCCTGGTACAGAAGGAAGAACTATGCTTTCCGTAATAAAATTATCTTCATGCATGACAATGCACCATCTCATGCTGCAAAGAATACCTCTGCATCAATGGCTGCTATGGGGATAAAAGGAGAGAAAGTCATGGTGTGGCCCCCATCCTCCCCTGACCTCAATCCTATTGAGCATCCTCAAGCAAAAGATCTATGAGGGTGGGAGGCAGTTTACATCCAAACAGCAGCTCTGGGAGGCTATTCTGACATCTTGCGAACAAATTCAAGCAGAAACTGTCCAAAAACGCACAAGTTCAATGGATGCAAGACTTGTGAAGCTGCTATCAAATAAGGGGTCCTATGTTACAATGTAACGTGACCTGTTCAAATGTTTACAAAGTTAAAATGTTGTTAAAAGTTTGATTGAAATAGCTTTTGATTTCAGTAAATATGCTGCAAACACAACAAATGACAATTTTCAGTTCTTTACAACCTATAAAGTGTTTTGAAACTTACTGTGCGGAATCATTTGGAACAAAAATCCTGTTATCATTAGGAGGTTCGTTCAATAAAATGTGAATTGTACTCTTAATGGTTGATAACATGAGAATTATGCCGACTGTAATTTACATCAATTATTTAGGTAAATAAGAAATATAAAATTTGCATAATAATTTGGAACACAGTGTAGTATAACATTCCTGTATCAAACCATTTCACATACATTTTGTCCCGAGTGCTTTGTCCGGCGCCCTGCCTGCATTTTTACTGTTCTCTCTGCCTGGAAACTGAGAAACGTCCATGGCGTCCAAAAAGCGTCCCTTTAGGTCAGACGCGGTTTTAGACCGGCTAGAGAACAGCGATAGTAAATCAGAACCACTTGCAGAATTGAGTGATAATGATTCGTGGGGGAAATTCGTCATCAGACACTGAAAATTATTTTGCGACTTTGCTCAGTTATGTGCGAACTTGGCGCTCTATTTCAAATTTCAGTGTTTTTGGTTTGATTGTACTATTGAATTAAAATTATTATTACTTTTTATGATTATTTATTTCTATTATAATTTATGATTTCGGGTTTCAAGTTTTATCATATCCGGGAAGTTTACTAGATTCTTGTTCGGACAGATTTCAGTGAGTTATTCCTAAAAATTACAGGCCTACAATAAAAAAAATACATATTTCCATGCAAAAAAATGTACCGCTTTGAGCACAGAGATATGGACATAATCAGACCGCTAGGGAGGCTATGATATACAGGGGTTTATTTACTAAAGCTGGAGAGTGCAAAATCAGACTCCCTTCTGCATAGAAACCAATCAGCTTCCAGGTTTCATTGCCAAAGCTTCATTGAACAAGCTGAGGTTAGAAGCTGATTGGTTTCTATGCAGAAGGGAGTCTGATTTTGCACTCTCCAGCTTTAGTAAATAAACCCATTAGAGTCAGAACCTTATAATGCAATTTAATATCAGTAACACAGAGTCTCTTCAATTTATCTATATTCCTAGATTGTAAACTCGAAAGAGCAGGGCCCTCGATCCCCTCATGTTTTGCATTGTATTGGTATTGTTCTGTCACATGTTCTGTCCCCCTCTGTAATGTACAGCGCTGAGCGAACCATTGGCACTTTATAAATACTGTATAATAATAATAATAATATACTCAATTTTATGTATATCCTCACTTAGGGAGATTTCTGTCCCCACTACTACATCTGCAATTGGTCATATATCTAAAAAAACATAGGACATGACCAATTTTTTTAATTCACCTACCAATTAGGTTTATTGGTGAAAAAAGTTTTATTTTAGTTACTTTTCGGGGTCCCAGATGACTTACTGAGGGATAAAGGAAGCATTTTGTTTCCCAGCCCTGGTGAGTTCAGTAGTGCATTCGCAGATCTTAGTCCTGTTAGATGCACGAGTTACATATATATAATTCCCCGGGTTTGGAGCTTCCAGCTATACGATCGTAACCTTTTTGTTATATAACCCTTTAATCATGTATCCATTCATAATCATATTATTGTTTAGTAATTTAATATTGTTTATTTAATTGTAAATTTTATTTATGTATTGCTGTAAGAATGTATTGATTTGTAAACATTAACTAACTTTCATTGATATTATAACTAAATTTATAACTAATTGTATATTAGTATCTTCCGTTCTAATATTTGGAGTTGAGGGGCACTGCATAAAGTTATTAATATATTGCTATGTTCTTATATCAATTGGTGATTTAGCATAACATCATATACATAGTAGAAACATATCAATGCTCCATTGTTTTAATATATGTATATGTTATATTCACTCCTTGTGCTTAGGGGTTTTTTTGATGGAAGAACCAGTGTTTCACAGCATGTTTAACCACTTTCACCCACTTCCTGCCCAGGCCAATTTTCAGCTTTCAGCATTATCACACTTTGAATGACAATTGCGCGGTCATGCAACACTGTACCTATATGAATTTTTTAGCATTTTTTTTAGACAGATAAAGCTTTATTTTAGTGGTATTTATTCACCGCTGGGATTTTTATTTTTTTTGCTATTTAAATGAAAAAGACCAAACATTTTGAAAAAAAAGTGTTTTTCTTATAAAATTTAGCAAATAAATAATATTTCATCATAAATCTTGGCCAAAATTCATTCCGTTATCTTTTTAGTAAAAAAAAAAATAACACAAACTAGTTTATAACCAAAAATTATAATGTAAAAAAAAAAAAACTTTTACATTTTTTTTTTATTTTTTTATATTATTATTTATGTTTTTTGTTTTGTTTTTTTACATACTGTCACCCTAGCAGTACAGTGTCACCATTTTTTTTACACTGATTGCTTTTACACCCATATAGGATGTAAAAGCAATCATTTCTCCATCTCTCTGGCTGCATTCTTACAGCCATTGAGAAATACTGAGTGAGCTGTGATTGGTCACAGCTTGTCACTTGGTACAAGGCTGTTGTGAATAGCCTTGTACCATGTGATCTCTGTGATCATTCACAGATTTCACACATCGTAAGCAATGATGTCAGAAGTGACATCTTGCTTACTACTCTGCATGTGATCACTGATTGGCTAATCAGTGATCACATGATCGGGACCTCGCACAGAGTTCCTGTCCAACGATCGGTGTTTCACTGTGTCTGGAGGATGATCTGTGATCATTCACAGATTTCACACGTAGTAAGCAATGATGTCACAAGTGACATCTTGCTTACTACTCTGCATGTGATCACTGATTGGCCAAGCACTAAGTTTCTTGACCGATATATGGAATCGGTCATGTTTTCGGAACGGTCCAATTATCTTTCAGTATTCTTGCTGACTGGTGTCCAATGAGGAACCAGGCGCAATCCGCCGGATATGGCTGTTATCACTTTCTGAAGACGCCTTTTTGGGTGAAACATATGTCGGAGCGTCATTATGTCACTTCCGGGAATAGCTAAGTGAAAGCGAGGCTTGAAGTGCATGGCGGTCATCTTTAAAAACCTGTATGCCTGAAACACTGGTGCTGGCTTACAAACACCTGTACAAGTGAATGGAGTATTTTTGTCTATGTGATTTCATTCATATTAAAGTACTACACTTAGATAAGCTATTCACTTGTCTGATTCATTCATTGGCTGGCTGCATTCCCGTGGGAGGAATATCTAAAACCAACCTAAAGTATATTACTGGAAAACCTATGTGTATCCCTTATATCTGGCTATAATCCATGGAGATTTAGAGGAAGAAAAATGGAGAATCCAACAAGTGAGGGTGGTTCGCTATATAACCAAAGGCACATTTGACCACCATAACTGGGGTCAAAGGATCTGGTGATCCTTCACGGTTATGAACACGTGCTGAAGATCAGTGACATTTTATATTTTTATTTTTTTTTACCCTCTTTGGAATTTTCTATTACTCTATTTTGGGACGGTTACAAGAGAGTCACTATATTCATGTTTTTTTTATTTACTTCACATGTTCACTATTGGTTGAATTGCTATAAGGAGGGGTTACAATATCTGGTCTAAGCACACTTACCCACCCATGGCCACCTCACCCTGAACGTGCCTGGTCTTGTTTGATCTCAGAAGCTAAGTAGGGTTGGACCAGGTTAGATGGGGATGGGGGACTGCCTGGGAGTAGAGTAATAAACACAAGATAAGTATCACCTGAGTGTTATCTCAGTTTTTTGCATGGACCAAAATTGAGAACACTCAGGTGGTACTTATCTTGTATTTATTACACTATATGAAGTTAATTGTTTGGGCAAATGTAGCGCCTATCTATTTATATTTTATTTACATGTTATAAGCGTTAATCACACTAAATTAGGGGCAGCTTCACTACAGTTGGCCCAAATTTTGGGGGCCTTACACTATATAGAGTGATTAGTTATAGGTATTATTTGTATATACGCATCCCTTCTATATTGTATTTTTGATTTTGATATATATATATATATTCTATTTTTATTTCTATTTATTTCTATCCATTCAGTCTGAAGATTTACAAAGCCCTGCCACACAGAACAACCCAGTCTGTCAGGGCAAGAGACTTGATTTTTCTTTTTAGCCTTTTCACTTTCACTTACAGGCAGGGGCGGACTGACAACTCATGGGGCCCCCGGGCAATAGGGGATCATGGGGCCCCTGTGTTCTTGCCCAAACTCAAAAAAGCCTATGAAAAAGGTACCAGGGGCATCTCATGGGGCCCCCTACTGACCCTGGGCCCTCGGGCAGTGCCCGAGTTTCCAAATGGTCAGTCCGCCCCTGGTTACAGGTAATCTCCCGACCCCAACTTATTTATGACTGGACAGTGAAAGGAGAAGCAGCAGACTCATGAAGTCATTGCTGTGCATGATTGGCTCCTTGTGTTAACTTTTCCCTCTCCCAGTCTGATCTGTACCGTATAATGAATTGCAAGAGACTGATACCAAACCGGATTAAGGCACTTGCACTGCTTATTAAAATAACAATGAATATGGAGGGGCAGGGGTGGACTGACAACTCATGGGGCCCCCGGGCAATAGGGGATCATGGGGCCCCTGTGTCCTTGCCCAAACTTAAAAAAGCCTATGGAAAAGGTAACAGGGGCATCTCATGGGGCCCCCTACTGACCCCGGGCCCTTGGGCAGTGCCTGAGTTTCCAAATGGTCAGTCCGCCCCTGTGGAGGGGTATTACGGAATTTAGTTTTAACATCTAAATCTGGGCCAACTGTAGGCAAAGGGGAGCTAGATGGTTATCCAGACCGCCACTTGATACAGATGGTGTCAGAGTTCTGCATGGAACAGGAGTTTTAAATGTAGGGGTCATACATACAACTCTAAATAACACTGGACACCAAATATTTTGCGTATTGAAAACTTTTTGGTGTATCTCAAACATTTTTAGCTGCTGCTATAATCACATCATGCAGGGGTGTCAAACTCAATTTAATTACAGGCCCTCAAATTATGATTCCACTCAAAGGGCCAGTTGTATCTGTAAAAGTAGATGTCCAGAGCACCCCACCCCCCTTACATCAGATGTCAAGAGCAGCCCTACTATCAGAAGTCAAGAGTCCCCCTACCCTCCCTTACTTCACAGTGTGGGAAGAAGCAGGGGAGGAGAAAGTGCAGGGTCTGGAGGAGTAGCAGAGGAGGACTGGAGTCTGCTGAAAGTTGAGACCGGGGATGAGGTGGAGACAAGGGGGTGCAGTGACTGCACAGAGAGGCACGGGATCTGTAGCAGGAGTTCTGTCCTCCTTCCTACTGCCAACTGCTGAGACAAGGTGGGGGCAGAAATGAGAGGGGTGCTGCATCCACAAGAGAGGTGAGAGGGCCTGGCATACTGGATTTGGCCCACAGGCCTTGCACTTGACACATGTGAAATCTTCAGTTTTGACAATTTGCAATGCCTGTTGGGTATACTGGGCACCTGAGAGAAACATATGAACACATGGAAGTGTTGTTGAAGCACATCCAGTACACCAAGTACAACTAGAATATCTGTGGAGATCTAATATAGTGGCTCTGCTTCTTGGAATGCAGCTCCAATATACCAAGCACTGTTACATATGTGAATGGGACAGCCATGCAAAAAGGTCACATTACAAGAACAAGAAATGGCCATTCTGAAAGTGGTTTCAAGACAAAAAAATGTGGCCATGGACCACTGGTTGACCTGACAAAGATATTTTTGCCTCCACTTCACATAAAATGCGGACTGATTAAACATTTTTTAAAATGATTAACAAGGAATGTGAAGGTTTATATTATTTGAGACAGATGTTTCCAAGAATAACCGATGCAAAGATTAAGAAGCCATTTTTGTTGATCTACAGATGAGATACTTCATCAATGACAAGCGGCTCGAAGATCTGTTTGTGAGGACAGGGAGAGTCACCTGGAAAGCCTTCATGGATTTCATTGAGAGTTTTCTTGGCGACAACAGAGCTCCACCCACTCGGAAGAAAAATATATTTTAAAAATATGCTTCCCAAATACATTGACATATATTTGAAATACTAAAATTTTGGCCATATTCAATATATTTATATATATATATATATATATATCATGTTGAAATGCATTTTTTATATATTACAAAATATATGAAAAATATCTTTTAACATTTATTTTTTAAATATATTCTTCAGATTTTTTTTAACATATAAAAAAGTAATTTTAACATATTTTTACATATATTTGTAAATGCATTACACAAATGTAGATTAAATGCATTTTTTTAAGACATACAGTATATTTGAAAATGTATTTTTAATGAATGCAGGAAATTGATCTTCAGTGAAAAGTTGTACGTCATGGTCTTGTAAGAAGCCAGCCAACTGCCCACATGGAAGAAAAATATATTTGAAATATATTTAAAAAGTATTCTTCTCAACTATATTGACACATATTTGAAATACTACAATTTTGTCCATATTCAATATATTTATATATTGATATATTGATATATATATATATATATATATATATATATATATATAGCATGTTGAAATGCGTTTTTTCTATATTACAAAATATATGAAAAATATTTTTTAACTTTTTTTTAAATATATTCTTCAGATTTCTTTTAACATATAAAAAAGTAATTTTAACATATTTTTACATATATTTGTAAATGCATTACAAAAATGTACATTAAATGCATTTTTAAAGACATACAGTATATTTGAAAATGTATTTTTAATGAATGCAGGAAATTGATCTTCAGTGAGAAGTTGTACGTCATGGTCTTGTAAGAAGCCGGCCAACTGCCCACATGGAAGAAAAATATATTTGAAATATATTTAAAAATTATTCTTCTCAAATATATCACAAGACTGCTATACACTGCTGATGAGAAAAGGTATTTAGCAGTTTATATATACCAAAATTGTATTTCCATGTTGTGTGTACTGTGAGAGACCGAATATAGTGAATGCAGAGTCCAGGGAGACCAGATATAGTGAATGCAGGGTCTGGAGAAAGCAGATATAGTGAATGCAGGATCCGGGAAGACCGAATATAGTGAATGCAGGGTCCGGAGAAAGCAGATATAGTGAATGCAGGGTCCGGGGAGACCAGATATAGTGAATGCAGGGTCCGGAGAAAGCAGATATAGTGAATGCAGGATCCGGGAAGAGCGGATATAGTGAATGCAGGGTCCGGGGAGACCAGATATAGTGAATGCAGGGTCCAGGAAGAGCGGATATAGTGAATGCAGGGTCCGGAGAAAGCAGATATAGTGAATACAGGGTCCGGGGAGATCAGATATAGTGAATGCAGGGTCCGGGGAGACCAGATATAGTGAATTCAGGGTCCGGAGAAAGCAGATATAGTGAATGCAGGGTCCGGGGAGACTAGATATAGTGAATGCAGGGTCCGGGGAGACTGGATATAGTGAATGCAGGGTCCGGGGAGAGCGGATATAGTGAATGCAGGGTCCGGGGAGACCGGATATAGTGAATGCACGGTCCGGGGAGAGCGGATATAGTGAATGCAGGGTCCGGGGAGACCGGATATAGTGAATGCAGGGTCTGGGGAGACCGGATATAGTGAATGCGGGGTCCGGAGGGACCGGATATAGTGAATGCAGGGTCCGGGGAGACCAGATATAGTGAATGCAGGGTCCGGGGAGACCAGATATAGTGAATGCAGGATCCGGGGAGACCAGATATAGTGAATGCAGGGTCTGGGGAGACCAGATATAGTGAATGCAGGGTCCGGAGAAAGCAGATATAGTGAATGCAGGGTCCAGGGAGACCAGATATAGTGAATGCAGGGTCCGGAGAAAGCAGATATAGTGAATGCAGGGTCCGGGGAGACCAGATATAGTGAATGCTGGGTCCGGGGAGACCAGATGTAGTGAATGCAGGGTCTGGGGAGACCAGGTGTAGTGAATGCAGGGTCCGGAGAAAGCAGATATAGTGAATGCGGGGTCTGGGGAGACCAGATATAGTGAATGCGGGGTCTGGGGAGACCAGATATAGTGAATGCTGGGTTCAGGGAGACCAGATATAGTGAATGCTGGGTCCAGGGAGACCAGATATAGTGAATGCAGGGTCCGGGAAGAGTAGATATAGTGAGTTCAGGGTCCGGAGAAAGCAGATATAGTGAATGCAGGGTCCGGGGAGACCAGATATAGTGAATGCAGGGTCCGAGGAGAGCGGATATAGTGAATGCAGGGTCCGGGGAGAGCGGATATAGTGAATGCACGGTCCGGGGAGACCGGATATAGTGAATGCAGGGTCCGGGGAGACCGGATGTAGAGAATGCAGGGTCCGGGGAGAGCGGATATAGTGAATGCGGGGTCCGGAGAGACCGAATATAGTGAATGCAGGGTCCGGGGAGACCGGATATAGTGAATGCAGGGTCCGGGGAGAGCGGATATAGTGAATGCAGGGTCCGGGGAGAGCGGATATAGTGAATGCAGGGTCCAGGGAGAGCAGATATAGTGAATGCAGGGTCCAGGGAGAGCAGATATAGTGAATGCAGGGTCCGGGGAGACCAGATATAGTGAATGCAGGGTCCGGGGAGAGCAGATATAGTGAATGCAGGGTCCAGGGAGAGCGGATATAGTAAATGCAGGGTTCGGAGGGACCGGATATAGTGAATGCAGGGTACGGGGAGACCAGATATAGTGAATGCAGGGTCCGGGGAGACCAGATATAGTGAATGCAGGGTCCGGAGAGACCAGATATAGTGAATGCAGGGTCTGGGGAGACCAGATATAGTGAATGCAGGGTCTGGGGAGACCAGATATAGTGAATGCAGGGTCCAGGGAGAGCAGATATAGTGAATGCAGGGTCCGGGGAGACCAGATATAGTGAATGCAGTGTCCGGGGAGACCAGATATAGTGAATGCACGGTCTGGGGAGACCAGATATAGTGAATGCAGGGTCTGGGGAGACCGGATATAGTGAATACAGGGTCCGGGGAGACCAGATATAGTGAATGCAGGGTCCGGGGAGAGCGGATATAGCGAATGCAGGGTCCGGGGAGACCGGATATAGTGAATGCAGTATATTAGTAATTAGTAGCATGTTAAATTTACATGTTTCCTCCCCCCAGACCATTCTTCCCCTTTATATATGCAGACGTTAAGGAGAACTTTTTGAAAGTACAATTCTTGTTAAAACCTTCAAGAGAATGAGCCATAACGACTTCCGCTGTGTTTTCTCTGGTGCAAACGATTTGCTTTATTGAGGCTTATTCTGGCAAGATTCGATTTGCTTTACATAAAAAAACATAAAATAAAATTGTAATACTTGACTTAATTACTTCCAGGCTGGGAGCGGCAGCCTCTCTCCATCGCAATTAAATATCAAAATCTCCTTATCTCTGAAGGCTCGCAAAAATAAATATAGTAGCTCGGGTGGCTTATGGGTTCATATGGGTTATTTATTAGTTTTAATAAATCGTGTTCATAGCGGCTTACGCTGAAGTCCCATTTCATCATTAACTTTTACGGGTTTTTTTTTTTCTTACATAAAAAAATATG
Source organism: Staurois parvus (assembly GCF_062004578.1). Classification (NCBI taxonomy): domain Eukaryota; kingdom Metazoa; phylum Chordata; class Amphibia; order Anura; family Ranidae; genus Staurois; species Staurois parvus. The sequence goes on from NW_028317915.1 coordinate 1,680,173, forward strand.
ATAATAAAATATTATATTAACCCTTACTGATAGGGCAGGATTTCTAGTACCAGGACTTGCCTCTGGGAACACCCAGTCTAATATCCATAGTACTGCATGATTTGTAAACTTTACCCAACAGGCCATCCAATATGAAGCTGGCAGTCTGGACCGGCAGTCCACACCATGAATAGGTAACTGACAAGGAGCATAGTTGCCAACATTTCAAAAAAGTTTTTAGGAACACTTTTTTCCCCTGTGTGTCCAGAAAGCCACTGTAGGTGGAGCATTGTGTTAATTAGGGGTGGGGCATTCATTTACTATGAGCGTGGATCCATAAGTAGGAGAAGTGAAAATGCGGAGCACACTACGACAAAAAGTGGGAGTGTTGGATGTGGATATACTGTTCCCTCCTGCCCCCCCCATGCTATACTTTTTCTCTCCCCCCGTGCTATACTGTCCCTTCCTGCCCCACGTGTTATACTGTCCCTTCCTGCCCCTCCGTGCTATACTGTCCCTTCCTGCCCCCCCCATTCTATACTATCCCCTCCTGCCCCCCCCCCATGCTATACTTTCCCCTCCTGGCCTCCCTGTGCTATACTGCCCCCCGTGCTATACTGTCTTGTCCTGTCCCCCCCATGCTATACTGTCCCCTCTCAGCCCCCCGTGCTATACTGTCCCCTCCTGGCCCTCCCACTGTGCTATACTGTCCCCTCCTGGCTCCTCATGCTATATTATTGCCTCCTGGCCCCCCATGCTATACTTTCCCCTCCTGGCCACTCCATGCTATACTTTCCCCTCCTTGCCCCCCATGCTATATTGTCCCCTGCTGCCCCCCCATGCTATACTTTCCCCTCCTGACCTCCCTGTGCTATACTGCCCCCCCCCCCCCGTGCTATACTGTCTCGTCCTGTCCCCCCGTGCTATACCGTCCCCTATCATCCCGCCGTGCTATACTGTCCCCTCCTTGCCCCCCATGCTATATTGTCCCCTGCTGCCCCCCCATGCTATACTTTCCCCTCCTGACCTCCCTGTGCTATACTGCCCCCCCCGTGCTAAACTGTCTCGTCCTGTCCCCCCGTGCTATACTGTCCCCTATCATCCCACCGTGCTATACTGTCCCCTCCTTGCCCCCCATGCTATATTGTCCCCTGCTGCCCCCCCATGCTATACTTTCCCCTCCTGGCCTCCCTGTGCTATACTGCCCCCCCCCCCGTGCTATACTGTCTCGTCCTGTCCCCCCGTGCTTTACTGTCCCCTATCAGCCCCCCGTGCTATACTGTCCCCTCCTGGCCCTCCCACTGTGCTATACTGTCCCCTCCTGGCTCCCCATGCTATATTATTGCCTCCTGGCCCCCCCATGCTATACTTTCCCCTCCTGGCCACTCCATGCTATACTTTCCCCTCCTGGCCCCCCATGCTATATTGTCCCCTCCTGCCCCCCCCCATGCTACACTTTCCCCTCCTGGCCTCCCTGTGCTATACTGCCCCCCCCGTGCTATACTGTCTTGTCCTGCCCCCCCCCCCCGTGCTATACTGTCTCCTCTCAGCCCCCCATGCTATACTGTCCCCTCCTGGCCCTCCCCCCATGCTATACTTTCCCCTCCTGGCCACTCTGTGCTATACTTTTCCCCCCCTGGCCCCCCATGCTATACTGTCCCCTTCTGGCCCCCCATGCTATACTGTCCCCCCTGCCCCTCCCTGTACTATACTTTCCCCTCCTGCCCCCCCCCCCCGCGCTATGCTGTCCCCTCCTGCCCCCCCACCCATGCTATACTGCCCCCCCACCCATGCTATAATGCCAATCAATGGCCAGGGTTGCAAACAACCAATAGGAGAGCGCTGCCCTTTGTTGCAGTCTGACAGCATTTAGGATGAAAGGTGAACGCTGATTGGACCACTGCCCAGAAAGGGGTGAACTGGTGTAAAGAACTGTTTCCGCAACTGATGGGCCCTCGGGTAACCATGCCTCTTTACTCAGGACTGACCAATGGAGGTGGAGGAGGAAGGGATGGGATCTCTGTGAGTGTGTCTCTTTTATTATCCCGGCACCACAACCATTTGCCATAAAGCAAACCGGCAAGAGACTCAGTTGTCTGTGACAGAGCCTAATATTCAGGATTCTTCCCGGGACAAGTTCCGATCAGGGCATCTGTCAGATTTTCGGGACTGTCCCGGGCATTTCGTGACTGTTGGCAACTATGCAGGAGGTCAGTTGTAAGAATGGCCCCTTATAGCGGTGATCAGAATGCCCCCTTATAGTGGTGGTCAATTGTAAGAATGCCTCCTTATAGTGGTGGTCAATTGTAAGAATGTCCCCTTATAGTGTTGGTCAGAATGCGCACTTATAGTGGTGGTCAATTGTAAGAATGCCCCCTTATAGTGTTGGTCAGAATGTGCCCTTATAGTGGTGGTCAATTGTAAGAATGCCCCCTTATAGCGGTGGTCAGAATGCCCCCTTATAGCGGTGGTCAGAACGCCCCCTTATAGTGGTGGTCAATTGTAAGAATGTCCCCTTATAGCAGTGGTCAGAATGCCCCCTTATAGCCATAGTCAGAATGCCCCCTTATAGCCATAGTCAGAATGCCCCCTTATAGCCATAGTCAGAATGCCCCCTTATAGCAGTGGTCAGTTGTAAGAATGTCCCCTTATAGCAGTGGTCAGAATGCCCCCTTATAGCAGTGGTCAGAATGCCCCCTTATAGCGGTAGTCAGAATGCCCCCTTATAGCGGTAGTCAGAATGCCCCCTTATAGCGGTAGTCAGAATGCCCCCTTATAGCGGTGGTCAGAATGCCCCCTTATAGCGGTGGTCAGAATGCCCCCTTATAGCGGTGGTCAGAATGCCCTCTTATAGCGGTGGTCAGTTGTAAGAATGCCCCCTTATAGCCATGGTCAGAATGTCCCCTTATAGCCGTGGTCAGAATGCCCCCTTATAGCCATGGTCAGAATGCCCCCCTTACAGAGAGCTAAAAAGATCATTTGTGGCATGCCAAAAACTCTGCTAAGTGACATTGGCCTCGAAACTATGCAGGCAGCATCAAATTGGAGGTCAATCAGCCACAGCTCAAGGAACCTCTAGAAACCTTTGGAGGAACCCTAGGCTTCCATGGAACCCTGGTCGAGAATGGCTGGATAACATGTTTATGTCATTTCAAAAAAGTTTCCAGTATTTTACTTCTTCAACTTTCAACAAAATATTACCTAGCAATCCTGCCATGATGGACCTTGTTCAAGTATTTCCTGTTATGAGGTGACAACTGTCTCACTCATTTAACGTTACCAGCATTATTGAACTGCCCCATATGCATGGAGCCTCACCAGGGGCGGACTGACCATTTGGAAACTCGGGCACTGCCCGAGGGCCCGGGGTCAGTAGGGGGCCCAATGAGATGCCCCTGGTACCTTTTTCATAGGCTTTTTTGAGTTTGGGCAGGGACACAGGGGCCCCATGATCCCCTATTGCCCGGGGGCCCCATGAGTTGTCAGTCCGCCCCTGAGCCTCACTCATATGAATGCAGGCAAAATGGTGTAAGAAACGTAATATCTTTCGTACTTTGCTTCGGAGGGGTAGAAATCCTAGAATTATTCTACAGCTGCCCAAAACACAGGGAGGTTTTAGCAGTTCTTCGCCCTAAAGTTGACTTCTTGGCAGCTCTCCATCACCTAGCTGGGTGGGAATTAACCTCTTAAAGCTGGCCGCATGCAAATGTGCGGCCTCCCAGCGTTTGGGCCTCGACGCCGAGCGGCCGCAAATTTGCGTGCAATTAAAAAAACATGTTCTGAGAGCGTGCGCCCTGTGCGCTCCCAGCACTCATGTCCGGTACTCACGGAAAGGTCCCAATCTCCTCTTTCAATCGGGACCTTTCCCGATCATGTGACTGCCATGACGGCGAATCACAGTGGTCACATGACCTTAAAACCCTGCCCCGCCTCCCAGCTTCTGAAACCCTTAAAGGGCCGGGAGGCACCGACACCAAGGGGTTAAAAAATTACAGCGACCCCATTCAAGCTGTTTTATTCACCCACTCCTCTAAATATACAGTCATGGCCAAAAATATTGGCACCCCTGCAATTCTGTTGGATAATGCAGCACTTCGCCCAGAAAATTGTTGCGATGACAAACGTTTCGGCATTCTCATGTTTATGTATTTTGTTTGTATTAGTATGACACAAAAAAGTGGAGAAACAAAAAGCCAAATCTGACACATTCCAAGCAAAACCCCAAATATGGACTTGACAAAATTATTGGCACCTTGTAAGAAATAAATGTATTCCAGGTTTGTGATGCTCCTGTAATTTGTAATTAAACTCACCTGTATCAATTAACAGATCTTAATGTTCCTGTGTCCACTGTGCGCAACATTGTCAAGAAGTTTACAACCCATGGTTGATCTCCCTGGATGTGGACGAAAGAGAAAACTTGATCAAATATTGCAACGAAGGATTGTTGGAATGGTGGCCAAAGAACCTTGATCAACTTCCAGACAAACAAGCTGACCTTCAGGCATAGGGGACAACGGTGCTATACATCACCATCTGAATGAAAAGGGATACTATGGTGGGAGACCCAGAAGGACCCCACTGCTGACACAGAAATATGGTAGGAGACCCAAGAGGGCCCCGCCGCTGACACAGAAATATGGTAGGAGACCCAGGAGGACCCCGCCGCTGACACAGAAATATGGTAGGAGACCCAGGAGGACCTCACTGCTGACACAGAAATATGGTAGGAGACCCAGGAGGACCTCACTGCTGACACAGAAATATGGTAGGAGACCCAGGAGGACCCCACTGCTGACACAGAAATATGGTAGGAGACCCAGGAGGACCTCACTGCTGACACAGAAATATGGTAAGAGACCCAGTAGGACCCCACTGCTGACACAGAAATATGGTAGGAGACCCAGGAGGACCCCACTGCTGACACAGAAATATGGTAGGAGACCCAGGAGGACCCCACTGCTGACACAGAAATATGGTAGGAGACCCAGGAGGACCTCACTGCTGACACAGAAATATGGTAGGAGACCCAGGAGGACCTCACTGCTGACACAGAAATATGGTAGGAGACCCAGGAGGACCTCACTGCTGACACAGAAATATGGTAGGAGACCCAGGAGGACCCCACTGCTGACACAGAAATATGGTAGGAGACCCAGGAGGACCTCACTGCTGACACAGAAATATGGTAGGAGACCCAAGAGGGCCCCACTGCTGACACAGAAATATGGTAGGAGACCCAGGAGGACCCCGCCGCTGACACAGAAATATGGTAGGAGACCCAGGAGGACCTCACTGCTGACACAGAAATATGGTAGGAGACCCAGGAGGACCTCACTGCTGACACAGAAATATGGTAGGAGACCCAGGAGGACCCCACTGCTGACACAGAAATATGGTAGGAGACCCAGGAGGACCTCACTGCTGACACAGAAATATGGTAGGAGACCCAGGAGGACCTCACTGCTGACACAGAAATATGGTAGGAGACCCAGGAGGACCCCATCGCTGACACAGAAATATGGTAGGAGACCCAGGAGGACCTCACTGCTGACACAGAAATATGGTAAGAGACCCAGTAGGACCCCACTGCTGACACAGAAATATGGTAGGAGACCCAGGAGGACCCCACTGCTGACACAGAAATATGGTAGGAGACCCAGGAGGACCCCACTGCTGACACAGAAATATGGTAGGAGACCCAGGAGGACCTCACTGCTGACACAGAAATATGGTAGGAGACCAAGGAGGACCCCACCGCTGACACAGAAATATGGTAGGAGACCCAGGAGGACCCCACTGCTGACACAGAAATATGGTAGGAGACCCAGGAGGACCCCACTGCTGACACAGAAATATGGTAGTAGTCCCAGGAGGATCCTCCGCTGACACAGAAATATGGTAGGAGACCAAGGAGGACCCCACCGCTGACACAGAAATATGGTAGGAGACCCAGGAGGACCTCACTGCTGACACAGAAATATGGTAGGAGACCCAGGAGGACCCCACTGCTGACACAGAAATATGGTAGGAGACCCAGGAGGATCCACCGCTGACACAGAAATATGGTAGGAGACCCAGTAGGACCCCACTGCTGACACAGAAATATGGTAGGAGACCCAGGAGGACCCCACTGCTGACACAGAAATATGGTAGGAGACCAAGGAGGACCCCACCGCTGACACAGAAATATGGTAGGAGTCCCAGGAGGACCCCACTGCTGACACAGAAATATGGTAGGAGACCAAGGAGGACCCCACCGCTGACACAGAAATATGGTAGGAGGACCCCACTGCTGACACAGAAATATGGTAGGAGACCAAGGAGGACCCCACCGCTGCCACAGAAATATGGTAGGAGACCCAGGAGGATCCCCACTGCTGACACAGAAATATGGTAGGAGACCATGGAGGATCAACCGCTGGCACAGAAATATGGTAGGAGACCATGGAGGATCCACCGCTGGCACAGAAATATGGTAGGAGACCCAGGAGGACCCCACTGCTGACACACAAATATGGTAGGAGACCAAGGAGGACCCCACCACTGACACAGAAATATGGTAGGAGACCAAGGAGGACCCCACCACTGACACAGAAATATGGTAGGAGACCAAGGAGGACCCCACCACTGACACAGAAATATGGTAGGAGACCATGGAGGATCCACCACTGACACAGAAATATGGTAGGAGACCCAGGAGGACCCCACTGCTGACACAGAAATATGGTAGGAGACCCAGGAGGACCCCACCGCTGATACAGAAATATGGTAGGAGACCCAGGAGGACCCCACTGCTGACACAGAAATATGGTAGGAGACCCAGGAGGACCCCACCACTGACATAGAAATATGGTAGGAGACCCAGGAGGACCCCACTGCTGACACAGAAATATGGTAGGAGACCCAGGAGGACCCCACCACTGACACATAAGGCCTTATGTGCACTGCTGCTCCTAAATGTGAGTTTAGGAGCTTTTGGCTTTTATTTTGCCAAAGCCCCAGAACTCAACTCAATAAAGCCTGTGTCCATGTACACATAGGCTTTTACCAGAGTTTACGAGCTGCAGAGTTTGGGGGAAGTTAAACGTTCCTCTTCTAAACGCAGAATGATCGCAGAATGATTGTAAAAAAAAAATGCGTGTAAATGCGGCTAAATACTAGCCGCGTTTAGCGCTTAGGCGTTTGTCCATGTCAATGAAAAATACTTTGGCCAATCAAATAAATAAGCGTCCAAGCGCTAAACGCGGCTAAACATGGCTTACACACGTTTTTGCCGCGTTTAGAGTTTTTCTGCTGCCAGGAGAGTTTAACGACGAGGTGAGTTCATGTGTACATGAGGCCAGGGGCGGACTGACAACTCATGGGGCCCCCGGGAAATAGGGGATCATGGGGCCCCTGTATCCTTGCCCAAACTCAAAAGAGCCTATGAAAAAGGTACCAGGGGAATCTCATGGGGCCCCCTACTGACCCCGGGCCCTCGGGCAGTGCCTGAGTTTCCAAATGGTCAGTCCGCCCCTGCATGAGGCCTAAAAAAGCCAGATTGGAGTTTGCCAAAACTTACCTGAGGAAGCCAAAATCCTTTTGGAGAATGTGCTGTGAACAGAAAAACCTAAATTATGGCTTTGTGGTAAAGCCCATCATTCTACAATTTTCAGAAAAAGGCCTTTAACCACTTCCCGACCGCCCGACCGCAATGTACTGCAGAAGAGTGGCAGCGTACCCGTACGTCACTCTGGCTGTACCAACATGGGGGGGTGCTGCACGCAGCGCTCCCCAACCATGACTGCTGTGTATAAAAATAAGTACAAATTTATTTGAAAATCTAAAAAAATAAATAAAATAAAAAATACCATATTGAGAAATTTCTTTTTAATGTAAACAGCGGTTGCACCATGCATGTGAGGTATCACCATGAACGTCATATCGAGGGCAGTATTTCTAGCACTAGACCTTCCATGTAAATATAAATTGGTTACCTGTAAAAGCTTTTAAAGTGTTGCCTATTGATAATAAAAATGTATGTAATTTGTTGCCATTGCACCGGCATGCGCAGTTTTAAAGCATGTCATGTTTGGTATCTATTTACTCGGCGTAACATCATCTTTTATAATTTATCAAACAATTGGGCAATATATTGTGTTTTTGTTCATTGCAATTCTAAAAAGTGTATTTTTACCAAAAGATTTGCGTTTGAAAAATCTCTGCGCAAATAATATGTGACATAAAAAATGTCAACACCCACTGTTTTATTCTCTAGGGCTTCTGCTTTAAAAAATATATAATGTTTGGGGGTTCATAGTAATTTTCTAGCAAACAAACAGTTTTTTCACGTGAACAAAGTGTCAGAAAAGGCTTGGTCTTCAAGAGTGGGTGATGTGTGGCATAAAATTCTAATGTTGGCCTTGAAATGCCAGGATAGTAGATGCCCCCCACCCCAAATGACCCCTTTTTGGAAAGTAGACACTCCAAGGTATTTGATAAGAGGCATGGTGAGTATTTTGCAGATCTCATTTGTTGCCACGTTTTTGGAAAATGAAGAAAGAAAACAAAAACTTTTTTTTCTTTTTTTCTTTTTCAAAACCCTGTGACAAAAATGATATCTGTAAAATATTCACCATGCCTTTTATCAAATTAATTGGGGTGTCTACTTTCCAAAAAGGGGTCATTTGGGGGGAAGGGCAGTGTTTGTACTATCCTGGCATTTTAGAGCCTCTGAAACTGTAATAGGTAGTAAGGAAGTGATATGAGGAAATATGCCCTTGGAAAGCCTGAAGGTAGTCATTGGATTTTGGGGGCCTGTATGTAGCTAGGCTGCCAAAAAGTCTCTCACATGTGGTATCCTCAAACTCAGGAGAAGTAGAAGAATGTGTTTTGGGGTGTTATTCTACATATAGCCATGGCATGCATGAGCAATATATCATTAAAGTGACAATTTTGTGTAAAAAAAAAAAATTGTAGTTTTCAAAAAATTTGTGGCAAAAAATAAAATGTTGCATGGGTTCAACATGTCTCTCTGCGAAATCCTGGGGGTGTCTACTTTCCAAAAAGGGATCATTTGGGGGGGGGGGAGGTTGTACTGCCCTGGCATTTTAGCACATCAAGAATTGTGATAGGCAGTCAGAAAGTAAAAGCTACGTAAATTCCAATATATATACCATAGTTTGTAGACGCTATAACTTTTACACAAACCAATTATTATATATATATATATGTATTGATATTTTTTTTTACCGAAGACATGTAGCAGAATACATTTTGGCCTAAATTTATAACTAACTTTGAGTTTATAGGATATTTTTTATAACCAAAAGTGAAAAATATAATTGTTTTTCAAAATGTTTGTTCTTTTTTTGTTTATAGCACAAAAAGTAAAAACCACAAAAGTAAAGCTCCATTTGTGTGAAAAAAGGACATAAATTTCGTTTGGGTACAGCATTGCCCGACAACGCAATTACCAGTTGAAATAGCGCAGTGCCGAACAGCGAAAAATGGCCTGGTCATGAAGGGGGGTAAATACTCAGGAGGGCAAGTGGTTAAAGAAAAGAATACAGTCCCTACAGTCACACATGGTGGGGGGGGGTCACTGATGTTTTGTGGTTGCTTTTATGCTTCAGCCACTGGATGTCTTGACCGTGTGCATGGCATTATGAAATCTGAAGACTACCAAAGAATTCTTGGGTGCATTGTAGGGCCCGGTGTCAGAAAGTTGGGTCTCCGTCAGAGGTCATGGGTCTTCCAGCAGGACAATGACCCAAAGCACACGTCAAAAAGCCCCCAGAAATGGTTTCAGACAAAGTGCTGGAGAGGACAGAACTGGTCAGCAATGAGTCCAGATCTCAATCCCATAGAGCTCCTGTGGAGAGATCTCAAAACAGCAGTTGGGAAAAGGAACCCTTCCAATCCGAGACACCTGGAGCAGCTGACGATAGAAGAGCGATCCAAAATTCCAGTAGAGAGGTGGAAGAAACTCATTGATGGTTACAGGAAGCCATTGATTTCAGTTTTTTTTTAAGAGGTGTGCTACCAAATATTAAATTTAGGGTGCCAATAATTTTGTCCAATCCATTTTGGGGATTTTACGTGGCATGTGTCAGATTTGGCGTTTTGTTTCTCCACTTTCTTTGTGTCATACCAATACAAACAAGAGAAATAAACATGAGAATGCTCCTCTGGATGAGCGCCACCTATAGTGGAGAGAATAGACTGCACCTTCCTACATGCTGCCGGACAGCTTGGCCCAAATGAACTATTTAACGTGCATTCAAACATGGAATTATACTTTTAATGTTCAATTGGGGTTTAAACTAATCAATTTTCCTTGATCTCTGGAATTGCTTGTTCAGGCACAAAGTTTTCCAATTACGATATTCGGTTATATTTTTAAATAGTATCATTATTTATTTTATTTCCCGTTCTCCGTTCTGGCGCAGAATAACAAAGCACCAACTACTATTATTAATTCTCTCTCCTTTTCTGTGTAAGTAAGCGGCTGGGATTAATTTTATCTCGGAATTCCACGATAAGGCCAATGAATCTTCTTTTTAGACAGGCACTTGGCAGACACAATAATCTTAGAGGCGGTAAACAAAATACTTTCTTTTTATGTGTCACAATATGATACGGTACGATAGCAAATCAATTTTAATTTCCTTATTCAGCGGCTGTGTTTACGGCACCGTTACGGGATTGAAGAGTTCTGGTTCAGATCTTTAATTTTTTTTTTCCTTTCCGTTTCATTTTCTGCATTTTATGTTGCTCCAACTACTTCTGCTCTTCTGATTCAACTATTTTATATAAGCAGATGAGCTGAAAATTAGATTTTTAACCAGAGGGGTGTATTTGCATACAGTCACTGGAGAACAAAGTGCAGAGATGGTGGGATTGTGCTGTCCTCACACTATGACATCACGGCACAGTCACAAAATAATATTTCCAATACAAGAGGATTAAATAAAGATTCACAAAACCTTTGATGGGGCTGAAAGCATTCACCAAATGCCAGGAACACAGCGCAGAATGGGTTTTGCTCCAACTGCAGTTGATGGATTTATTACCAGAATTACCAGTTGAGTATATTCACTAGAGAAGTAGACAATGCTCTAACTGCTTCAGTGTGTGTAGGATGGCCTCAGGCGCCACTCCAGTTATGCCCTCTAACACGTTTCACCCTGCCGATCGGGGCTTGATCACAGTGGCCTCTTTGATCAAGCCCCGTTGTGTGGCGGCAGAATAGGTTTTGCTCCAAATGCAGTTGATGGATTTATTACCAGAATTACCAGTTGAGTATATTCACTAGAGAGGTAGACAATGCTCTAACTGCTTCAGTGTGTGTAGGATGGCCTCAGGTGCCGCACAAGTTATGCCCTCTAACATGTTTCACCCTGCCGATCAGGGCTTGATCACAGTGGCCTCTTTGATCAAGCCACATTGTGTGGAGGGCAAAACGCGTCAGTAGCGTGGCTGGAGCGGGAGCTGAGGCCATCCTACATACTGGACTTCAGGGAACAGTTAGATCAGCATCTACCTTTCTATTATTATTATTATTATTATACAGTATTTATATAGCACCAAACAGTTTGCTCAGCCCTGTACATTATAGTGGGGGACAGAACATGAAACAATACAGTAACAATACAATACACGAGGGGTTCGAGGGCCCTGCTCTTTCGAGCTTACAATCTAGGAGGGAGGGGATTGTGGTACAGGAGGAAGTGGCTGTAGGGGATGTAGCGGTAGGAGGAGTGGAGGAGATCGGCTGTTAGGTGAGAGTGGGGTAGGCTTCCCTGAAGAAATGGGTTTTCAGGGTGCGCCTAAAGGTGAGGAGGGTAGGTGACAGTCTGATGGATTGGGGTAGTGAGTTCCAGAGGATGGGGGAGGTCCTGGAGAAGTCCTGCAGTCGGGTGTGGGAGGAGGAGACCAGGGAGCTAGAAAGTAGGAGGTCTTGTGAGGAGCGAAGAGTACGTGTTGGTTGGTATTTGGGTATCAGGTCGGTGAGGTAGTTTGGGGCAGCGTTATGAATGGCTTTGTATGTCAATGTTAGTAGTTTGAATTTAATGTGCTGGGCAATCGGAAGCCAGTGGAGGGATTGGCAGAGGGGGGTGGCAGAAGCGGAGCAGTTGGTGAGGTGCATGAGTCTGGCCGCTGAGTTCAGGATAGACTGAAGCGGGGATAGCCTGTGTTGGGGTAGGCCGGTGAGAAGGGAGTTGCAGTAGTCCAGACGTGAGATAATAAGGGAGTGAACGAGTTGTTTAGTAGGGTCTGGGGTTAGGAACGTACGTATTTTGGAGATGTTGCGGAGGTGGAGCCTGCATGAGTTTGCCAGCGATTGGACAAGGGGTTGGAAGGACAGGTTTGAGTCTAGAGTGACACCTAGGACTTTGGCTTGTGGGGTGGGACTGATGGTGGTGTTGTTGGTCGTGATGGAGAGGATAGGGGGGGCGCAGGCTGGGGGGAAAATTAGGAGCTCGGTTTTGGAAAGGTTCAATTTGAGGAAATGGAGCGACATCCAGTCTGATATGTCGTTCAGTAGGTGGGTGATACGGGCGGAGACTGAAGGGGTGAGGCGAGGGGTGGAGAGGTAAATTTGCGTGTCATCGGCGTAGAGGTGATAGTTGAAGCCGTGGGAGTGTATCAGTTGGCCGAGGGAGGAGGTGTAGATGGAGAAGAGAAGGGGCCCAAGGACAGAGCCTGGGGGACCCCAACAGAGAGGGGGAGAGAGGGGGAGGTGGTAGCGTTATTGGTAATGCTGAAGGAGCGTTGGGATAGATAGGAGGAGAGCCAGGAGAGAGCAGAGTCTCTGATGCCGAGGGAGTGCAGTTTATTAAGGAGGAAGGGGTGGTAAACTGTGTCGAAGGCCGCAGAGAGGTCGAGGAGTAGGAGGACTGAGTAGTTGCCATTAGCTTTGGCGGTTAGCAGGTCATTAGTGATTTTGAGTAGGGCGGTTTCAGTGGAGTGTAGGGGACGGAAGCCAGACTGTAGGGGATCGAGGTTGTTGTCAGTGAGGTGGGAGCTTAGGCGATTGTAGACTAAGCGCTCAAGGAGCCTGGATGTAAATAGCAGCAGGGAGATGGGTCTAAGGTTGTTCAGGTCGGTTGGGTCCAGGGAGGGTGTTTTGAGTATGGGGGTGATGTGCGCGTACTTTAGGAGGGAGGGGAATGCGCCAGTAGAGAGGGAGAGACTGAAGATGTGGGTGAGGGAGCGTAGGATGGAGGAGGAGGGTGACCGGAGGAGTTGTGTGGGGACAGGGTCAAGGGGGCAAGTATTAAATTTGGTCATTGGAATGATTCACTGAGGATACTCCCTTCTTCAACACCAAAGGGGTTATTTCCTCTGCCTCCTGGCTTGGAGCGGTGCCGCAAGTTCTTTTCATATAACCAGTTGAGTATAGTCCATAATTTTGGGGACAATTCCCAAAGTGGCCTTTGTGATCAAACCCTGGTGCGTGGGGGCGAAACATGCCAGGGGTGTGGCTGGAACGGGAGCTGAGGCCATCCTACACACCGGACTTCAGAGAATGGTTAGAGCAGCATCTACCTCTCCACTAAATTTGGCCATTGGAATGACTCACTGAGGATGCTCCCTTCTTCAACACCGACAGGGTGATGTCCTCTGCCTCCTGGCTTGGAGCAGTGCCGCAAGTTTTTTTCATATAACCAGTTGAGTATAGTCCATGATATTGGGGACAATTCCCAAAGTGGCCTCTGTGATCAAGCCCCAGTGGGTGAGGGTGAAACGCATCAGCAGAGTGGCTGGAGCAGGAGCTGAGGCCATCCTACTCACCGGACTTCAGGGAACGGTTAGAGCAGTGTCTACCTCTCTATTGAATTTGGTCATTGGAATGACTCACTGATGTTGCTCCCTTCTTCAACACTGATGGGGTGATTTCCTCTGCTTCCTGGCTTGGAGCGGTGCCGCAAGTTCTTTTCATATAATCAGTTGAGTATAGTTCATGATATTGGAGACAATTTCAAAAGTGGTATCTTACTGCATCCAAGTGTGCGGTAAGATACCACACAGCGTTTTTCAAAAAAAATTTGGCATTCACTACCACAATTCCAAAAGTGGCCTCTGTGATCAAGCCCTGGTGGGTGGGGGGCGAAACATGCCAGTGGCCTGGCTGGAGCAGGAGCTGGGGCCATCGTACACACCAGACTTCATGGAATAGTTAGAGCAGCGTCTACCTCTCTATTAAATATGGTCATTGGAATGACTCACTGAGGTTGATCTGTTGTTCAACACCAATGGGGTGATTTCCTCTGCTTCCTGGCTTGGAGCGGTGCCGCAAGTTTTTTTCATATAACCAGTTGAGTATAGTCCATTATATTGGGGACAATTCCCAAAGTGGCCTCTTTGATCAAGCCACAGTGGGTGGGGGCGAAATGTACCAGGGGCATGGCTAGAGCTGGAGCTGAGGCCATCCTACACACTGAACTTCAGGGAACGGTTAGAGCGGTGTCTACCTCTCTATTGAATTTGGTCATTGGAACGACTCACTGATGTTGCTCCCTTCTTCAACACCGACGCAGTGATTTCCTCTGCTTCCTGGCTTGGAGCAGTGCCGCAAGTTCTTTTCATATAATCAGTTGCGTATAGTCCATGATATTAGGAGCAATTCCCAAAGTGGTATCTTACTGCATCCAAGTGTGCAGTAAGATACCACACAGAGTTTTGAAAAAAAAATTTTGGCATTCAATACCACAATTCCCAAAGTGGCCTCTGTGATCAAGCCCCAGTGGGTGGGGCTGAAACATGCCAGAGGCGTGAATGGAGCGAGAGCTGAGGCCATCCTACCCAGCGGACTTCAGGGAACGGTTAGAGCAGCATCTACCTCTCTATTGAATTTGGTCATTGGAATGACTCACTGAGCTTGCTCCCTTCTTCAACACCGACGGGGTGATCTCCTCTGCCTCCTGGCTTGGAGCAGTGCTGCAAGTTTTTTTCATATAACCAGTTGAGTATAGTCCATGATATTGGGGACAATTCCCAAAGTGGTATCTTACTGCATCCAAGTGTGCGGTAAGATACCACACAGCGTTTTTAAAAAAAATTTTGGCATCCACTACCACATGTGGTATTTTAGTAGTGAAAACGTGGCAATGTAACAAGTCATCAGTGGACAAACCAGCTGATAGCTGGATGTAAAAAAAAGAACTACCAACAAATTAAAAATTAAGAAAAAAAACGGTGTGGGGTCCCTCCTATCCATACTAGGCCCTTAGGGTTGGGTATGGATTTTGAGGGGAACCCCCAAGCCAAAATAAAAAAAACTAGTGTGGGGCCCTCCCAAAATCCATACCAAACCCTTATCTGAGCATGCAGCCTGGCAGGTCAGGAAGGGGAATAAGCAAGCGCCCCACTCCCTCCTGAACCATACCAGGCCACATGCCCTCAACATGGGGAGGTGCTTTGGGGCAGGAGGGCTCTACCCCCCATAAAGCACCTTGCCCCGATGCTGATGGGGACAAGGGCCTCTTCCCCACAACTCTGGCTGATGGTTATGGGGTTCTGCAGGTAGGGGGCATATCCAAATCTGGAAGCCCCCTCCAGATCCTGCCCCCCACCATTGAATAAGTATGGGGTATATGGCAGTTTTTGACAAGTCCTTTATTAAAAAAACAAAAGTCTCCAGGTGTACATGCATCACCAATCACGATGCCCACCTCCACCTCCAATCCGAAAAAAGAAAAAAAAAGGCTCCACCCTCAATAAAGGTTCCCGCCGTCTAACAGCTCCGCCGCTTGACAGTCAGTTTCTAAATAAATAAGGGGTGGGGCCACCTGGTGCCGTCACCAGGTGACCCCACCACCTTGTGACATCATCAACCCATCCTTTAGTGAATTGTCCCCATTATTTTTATTACTAACAGTTTAATTTTCAGGATAAGCTTTTGGAGAATACCCCCTTCTTCTAGGGTCCAAGTAGTACTGACATACAAAGGTTTTCTCAAAATGTTAGGAAAATGTAATTGTTAGGGCCCGTTCACACCAGAACGCGATGTACAAAACTTATGTCCCATGCAGGGGCAGACTGACCATTTGGGCACTCAGGCACTGCCCGAGGGCCCAGGGTCAGTAGGGGGCCCCATGAGATGCCCCTAGTACCTTTCATAGGCTTTTTTGGGTGTGGTTTGAGTGTGGGTGAGAACACAGGGGCCCCCATGACTCCCTATTGCCTGGGGGCCCCATGAGATGCTCCTGGTACCTTTCATAGACTTTTTTCATAGGCTTTTTTGGGTGTGGTTTGAGTGTGGGTGAGGACACAAGGGGCCCCATGATCCCCTATTGCCCGGGGGCCCCATGAGTTGTCAGTCCACCCCTGGTCCCATGTGCGTTTCCCACACCACATTCAAAACGCATTGGGTGTATGATCTGCTGCAGGTGTCAATGTACGGGGTGTGACAATTTAATTCTCGGAATAGACTGTAAAAAAAAAACATGTCTGCTTACCTATACAGTAGCGTCTGTTGTCACCTTGAAGTTGTCCCTTTGTGATGCAACACACTTTTGTAGATGACTGTGCTACTACTGGAAACCTTCCTGGAATTCATTTTCCAGTAGGCTGAGCAGTATCTTTGTCGCGTTGCGCTGGATGTCCAGAATTTCATCAAATCTGTGTCCGTTTAAGACATTTTTTAATTTTGGAAAGAGCCAAAAGTTGCAGAGTGCTAAGTCAAAAGAATAAGGCGATTGGTCGAGTTTCTGAATAATCGTTCCAGATTGTTTGAGACTTCCTAGGCCAGGAAGTCTTGAACAATTCATGTACAGGAGCATTGTCGTGGTGGAGGATCCATTTGTCAGGCCAGAGTTCTGGACTTTTCCTTCACATAGATTCCAGTAACCATTTCGTTTTCCACATTGGCATCCATCCTTTGAGTTTTTGGCTGCCCACTTTTTGTGTCATCTTGTTCATCTTCCCGCCATTTCTTAAACTGCCTATACCATTCAAAAACACTTGAGTTCTTCATAGAATGTTAACCATAATCCCGTCGTAGCAGAGTTAAAGTTTCACTCGCACTTTTGCCAATTTTCACACAAAATTTGATGTTAATCTTCTGCTACAGATTCCTGTCACTCATTTCCACCAACGGAGTAAAATGTCACCAGCACACCAAGGATCTCCAATATGGGTCCAAAAAGGCTTTAATGAAGGTTTACATAGTTCCAGCAAGGCAAAGTTTTGGAGTCCCACAGGACCCCTTCATCAGCCATGTGAACGGTGTTTCCTCTTTTTTCCCTTTAAATTCATTTGTTGATCTTGCCAATGTGTCTGTTATTTTTCAACTTGAAGCAAAAGTAACTTTAACCGTTTCAATACCGGGCAATTTTACACCTTCCTGCCCAGGCCATTTTTCAGGTTTCAGCGCTCTCACACTTTGAATGACAATTGCGCGGTCATACAACATTGTACCCAAACTAAAATTGTATCATTTTCTTCACACAACTAGAGCTTTCTTTTGGTGGTATTTAATCACCGCTGGGGGTTTTATTTTTTGCTAAATTAACAAAAAAAGACCAAAAATTTTGAAAAAAAACCACATTTTTCTTTGTTTCTGTTATAAAAGTTTACAAATAAATAATTGTTCTTCATAAATTTAGGCCGAGATGTATTCTGCTACATGTCTTTGGTGAAAATAACCCAAATTAGGATGTATTTTTTAGTTTGTAGGAAAGTTATAGAGTTCACAAACTATGGGATAGATCTGAATATTGATCAATCCTGAAGTACTGACAGCCAATCTAATTTCTTGAGGTCCAAGAATGTCAGAACAGTACAGATATCCCCCAAATGACCCCTTTTTGCAGAGTAGACAGTCCGACGTACTTCATAAGAGGCATGGCGAGTTTTTTGAAGTTGTATTTTTATGTCATAATTTTTCGGAAAATGAAAAAATTAAAAAAATTATTTTCACTATTTTTTTTTTTACATACTGTCACCAGTGCAGTACAGCGTCATCATATAACTGGCATGGCGGTTAACAGGGACACTGACTGGTGACAGTATGAAAAAAAAATATATATATATTTTTTATTTTTATTTTTTTTTATTATATTTAATTTTTTATTACATTTTTTTTTTATTTTTGTTAAGATTTTTTTTTCATATTTTACTATGACCAAAGTAGTACAATGTTACCATAGTAACATTGTACTACTTTGGGGAAGTGATCAGTATTTTTGTTTTTGTTTTTTTTTACACAATTTGCTTATAGCAAAGAATTACTTTGCTATAAGCAAGCATTTACCTGAATGAAATCGATTCATTCAGCTTTTTTTTTTTTTTTCTTTTTTTGTGCTTAGCTGTGATTTGGTCACAGCTAATCACATGACATGTGCATGTGATTAGCTGTGACCATTCACAGCTAGGCACTAGTATACAATGGATGGCATCATGAATGAAGCCATCCATTGTATACAACTGTCATGTGAACTGCTGTGATTGGTCACAGCAGGTCACATGGTACCAGCAACGGGAGCCGGTACTCGGATCTGTCATCGGCCGTGTCCGAGGTGCACGGCCCGTGACAGATCCCGCTGCTGCGCCGCTCTGCATTACCGCAAACGGCGCATGTGCGGGAGCACGCCAAATGGCGTGCACCCGGAATGAAGAGGCACATCTGAAGCCGCCAAACGGCCATTGGCCGGGCGGCTAATGGTTAATAGGTCACCTAGGTGACCATAGGTCACATTATCTATTATATAAATATATAGATAGATAGATAGATAGATAGATAGATAGATAGATAGATAGATAGATAGAAGTTGGAATCTAAGTTGGAATCTAGGCCGAACCCTCATTTTAAATTGTAATTTAAATAAAATAATATTATAACTATTCACTAATTTGTATGGGTATTATTTTATGTTATTTACATTATCATCATCTTTATTTAGGAAGAGATCACATTTTGGATTCTCTTTCCCCAATTCTTCCTTCTAGAATGATTCCTGTTCATTTTTCGATGAATAAAATAAATAGTTGACAAAACACTTTCTACATAAGTCCTCTAATATATTAGGATAGCAAATTCATTTTCATGTTGTTATTTGGCTATTGCGCACATAATGCCTCGGCTGAGCGTTCCGGGGTTACACTTCTATTTATATTCTGTTCAGTTTCGGCTTTCTAATTGAAGTTTTCACCTTTGCTGTGAGGGCTCTTAATTAAAAGAGCCGTGTGTTGCATTTCCGCAACAGAGGACCAACACTAGATCATCCTGTGAAAAGAGGAAACGGTCCTCCTGTATATCTCAAAGAGTCAAGAAATGTGCCTTCAAATCATTTTATTAATCCAAAGAACAATCATGAGATAATTTTTCCCAGGAGGGTTTGCAAGAAAAACAAAAATAACACTGTTCAACAGGTAAAAAGTTTTGGGCATAAAATTAGCTAATCTTACATAATTTTGGGGTGCTGAAAACGAAAATGACCCTAAAAAATGTTGATTGGCTCTAGTTTCCATGATATATTCACCCATCTAATGACGTAAGCCATTCAAAATTATGATGCAACTTCAGCTGCATATTGCGCAATTGATACTGGTGACCAATAGAAAATTGCATGTATACTGAGATGATGCAATATTAGCCTTTAATTGCATCACTTCACTGCATAAAAGCTGCAGTATCTGTAGCTGATTGTAGTTCGACAGCGTCTTTACATTTCGTTTTATGCTTATATAGGCTACTCAGTAATGCCTCGAACTTGTGTGAATAAAGCAGATAATTTCTGCTATATCTGCGGTGAAATAACTTTTATCTCACAAAAAAGGAGGATAACAGGAATGATTAAGAAAGCCTACAACTCGTATTTTGGCTGCAAGATAGGAGACCAGGACAAGAGCTGGGCACCACATATATGCTGCAGTTCTTGTGGGACGGCACTGGAGCAATGGTTGAATGGAAAAAAGGCATCTATGCCTTTCGCTGTGCCAATGATTTGGAGAGAGCCAACAGATCATGTTAGTAATTGTTACTTTTGTATGGTGCCTCCAATTGTAAAAGGGCTAAATAAGAAGAAAAAGTTATCTGTGCACTATCCAAATATTCCATCGGCAATACGTCCAGTTCCTCATGGAGAGGGGCTACCAATTCCTAAAGCACCAGAATCCTTCGTGGTTGAGTCAAGTGAGGAAGAACCTGAAGCGTGTAGTCACGTGCAGTTGTAAGAGATAGCCCTTTCCTCGAATACAAGAGAAAAGCCAAGAGAAGCAAAACCGACACAAACTGAAGACAAAACTAGTGAGAATCCTAAGTATTAAAATGATTCAACTTAGCTTATGGCTATAATTTTTCTTGGTAATCCTATGCAATATATTATGCCATTTAGGCTTTGTTATGTAGTCAATATCACTTGCTTTATATTTGTGGAAAGACATCTATCTATATAATTATTGTGCATTATGTAGTCATTACGCCTATAGTAGAAAACTTTCCGTTTACAGAAAAACTAGAGCCAATTGACAAATTTCATTGTTATATTTGAACTCAGAATGTGAAATTCATTAAGAAATGGATCCTTTTGTATCCAAAACTGGCAAAAAATAAAAATTTGTTGAACAGTGTAACACTCCCCCCCCCCAAAAAAAAGCAGTTGTGCCCAAAAGTTTGCATCCCCTGGCAGAAATCATGAAATTTTGGCATTGATAATTGAAAATTTAACTGATCATGTAAAAAAAAAAATAATTTATTTAACCACTTGCCCTCCAGAGGATCCCCCCCCCCCTCCTTCCTGACCAGGCCATTTTTTTGCGATACGGTGCTGCAATATTTTAACAGACAAGTGCGCAGTCTTGCAACGCTGCACCCAAATTAAATTTATGTCCTTTTTTTCTCACAAATTGAGCTTTCTTTTGGTGGTATTTGATCGCAGGGGCCCCCATGACTCCCTATTGCCTGGGAGCCCCATGAGATGCTCCTGGTACCTTTCATAGGCTTTTTTGGGTGTGGTTTGAGTGTGAGTGAGCACAGAAGGGGCCCCATGATCCCCTATTGCCTGGGGGCCCCATGAGTTGTCAGTCCCCCCTGGTCCCATGTGCGTTTCCACAACGCATTGGGTGTATGATCTGCTTCAGGTGTCAATGTACGGGGTGTGACAATTTAATTCTCGGAATAGACTGTAAAAAAAAAAAACATGTCTGCTTACCTATACAGTAGCGGCTGTTGTCACCTTGAAGTTGTCCCTTTGTGAAGCAACACACTTTTGTAGATGACTGTGCTACTACTGGAAACCTTTCTGGAATTCATTTTCCAGTAGGCTGAGCAGTAACTTTGTTGCGTTGCGCTGGATGTCCAGAATTTCATCAAATCTGTGTCCGTTTAAGACATTTTTTAATTTTGGAAAGAGCCAAAAGTTGCAGAGTGCTAAGTCAAAAGAATAAGGCGATTGGTCAAGTTTCTGAATAATCGTTCCAGATTGTTTGAGACTTCCTGGGCCAGGAAGTCTTGAACAATTCATGTACAGGAGCATTGTCGCGGTGGAGGATCCATTTGTCAGGCCAGAGTTCTTTTCCTTCACATAGATTCCAGTAACCATTTCGTTTTCCACATTGGCATCCATCCAAACCATTGAGTTTTTGGCTGCCCACTTTTTGTGTTATCTTGTTCATCTTCCCGCCACTCCTTAAACTGCCTATACCATTCAAAAACACTTGAGTTCTTCATGGAATGTTAACCATAATCCCGTCGTAGCAGAGTTAAAGTTTCACTCGCACTTTTGCCAATTTTCACACAAAATTTGATGTTAATCTTCTGCTACAGATTCCTGTCACTCATTTCCACCAACGGAGTAAAATGTCACCAGCACACCAAGGATCTCCAATATGGGTCCAAAAAGGCTTTAATGAAGGTTTACATAGTTCCAGCAAGGCAAAGTTTCGGAGTCCCACAGGACCCCTTCATCAGCCATGTGAACGGTGTTTCCTCTTTTTTCCCTTTAAATTCATTTGTTGATCTTGCCAATGTGTCTGTTATTTTTCAACTTGAAGCAAAAGTAACTTTAATAGGTCACATTATTTTGGGTACTTTATGTATTGTGTATATATATTTATATATTCATTTATTAATTTGGAAAAGCGCTGCACTATTTTTTATAACTTAACCTCCTCGGCGGTATGATTCTTTCCGATTTTTTGTGCTGAAAGCGGTACCATTTTTTTGCATGGAAATATGTAGTTTTTTTATTGTAGGCTGTAATTTTTAGGAATAACTCACTGAAATCTGTCCGAACAAGAGTCTAGTAAACATCCCGGATATGATAAAACTTGAAACACAAAATCATAAATTATAATTTAATAAATAATCATAAAAAATAATAATATAATAATACATTTAATTCTATAATATAATCAAACCAAAAACACTGAAATTTGAAATACAGAGGCAAATTCGCACATCGCTGAGCAAAGTCGCAAAATCGTTTTCAGTGTCTGATGACGAATTTCCCCCACGAATCATTATCACTCAATTCTGCAAGTGGTTCTGATTTACGATCGCTGTTCTCTAGCCGGTCTAAAACCGCTTTTGACGTAAAGGGACGCTTTTTGGACGCCATGGACTTTTCTAAGTTTCCAGGCAGAAAGAACAGTCAAAATGCAGGCAGGGCGCCGGACAAAGCACTCGGGACAAAATGTATGTGAAATGCATTGAAACAGCAATGACAGCAAAAATTACATTTTTAAAAAATTTCAAATTTGCCGCCGGTTCCGGCGCCCGTACGTCCCGACGTCACAGGGACCGGAACACGGAAGCCGGATGCCGGCATCGGCCGGAGGAGATGGCCGGGGACGCTGCAGGGGGGACATCGTGGGAGCGAAGGACAAGATAAGTGCTGCAGGGACCCCCAGAGCAACGCCGCCTGGTAAGCCCGAGTGTAGCTCGGGGTTACCGCTTTTGGTATAGAAATTTTACCCCGAACTACACTCGGGAATACCGCTAAGGAGGTTAAAGTGAAAGTAAACCCGCCTATCCTTTTCAGCCAAGGAAGCTGCCATCTTAGCCGCTGTTTGATCTGCAATGGTTTGATCTGCATGGTGCTGCACATGTGATCAGTTATGACACTGGACATTTGACAGTTTGGTTGAGAGCACAAGCAACTGTGACAGTTAGCATTCCAATCATACAGTGAATGTAACAGTTTTTTTTAAATATGTTAAATCGATGGGTTTAGTTCCGCTTTAACAGACCTATCTGCCAGGCGCAGTTAGGGGAATGAGACAAACCATTTAACACTGACAGGGGTGCTTACAATGCAGGAGCGGACTGACCATTTGGAAACGCGGGCACTGCCCGAGGGCCCGGGGTCAGTAGGGGGCCCCATGAGATGAACCTGGTACCTTTTTCTTAGGCTTTTTTGAGTTTGGGCAAGGACACAGGGGCCCCATGATCCCCTATTGCCTGGGGGCCCCATGAGTTGTCAGTCCGCCCCTGTTACAATGATCAGTCTTTATTCATTTATGTAAAATCTTTATCCTGAGCCCGGGTTCACATATATGCGGTGCGGTATATCGCATGTGATTCGCACAGGAACTGCTCCGCATTCCTCTGCATATCACATGTGATTTGTGTGCGGTGCGATCGGAGTCGTACATTTTGTATGGCTCTAATCGCACCCCACCAAAAATGTGCAGGACCCTTTTTTGGGTCCGCACTAGAATCGGATCGCATGGATATTCACACCTATGCCATCCGATTCTGCACATCCCACCGCGTTTTTAGGACCGCTTTCGGGGGGTTGTTAACATAACATACACACGCAGCTGTGCGCATGAATGGGGTGCGATTCTGATGCGGTGCGGAATTCGCACTGAAAACGCTGCAAATTCCGCACCTCATCAGTGTGAACCCGGGCTCAAAGGGAAAAAAAATAGTTGCTGTAACTGCTTATAGAGTGTTAGCTGGAGTTCCACTTTAATTTGCTATTTAAGTCCATCTAAATCAGCTAGTTCATCTATTTATTTTTATTTATTTTATTCATTTATTACAGATAATTATATAGTGCCGTCAATTTACGCAGAGCTTTCCATCTAGCACTACTACAGATTGACAATGCTGCTGTCCAAAGGTGTCTCCATTCCCACATGGAAGAAAAATATATTTTAAAAATATTCTTCCCAAATATATTGACATATATTTGAAATGCTACAATTTTGGCCATATTCAATATATTTAAAAATATATTTCAGTATATATATATATATATATATATATATACTGCATGTTGAAATGTGTTTTTATTACAAGATATATGAAAATATTTTGTAAAATACATTTCAAATATACTGTATTTCTTTAAAAATACAAATCTACATTTTTGGAATGCATTTACAAGTTATGTAAAAATATATATTAAAATTACTTTTTTATATGTTAAAAAAATCTGAAGAATATATTTTAAAAAAATAAAATTTTGGCCATATTCAATATATTTAAAAATATATTTAAAAAAAAAAAAAAAAAAAAAAATATATATATATATATATATATATAGATAGATAGATAGATAGATAGATAGACATACTGTACAGCGCTGAGTGAACTATTGGCGCTTTATAAATACTGTATAATAATAATAATAATGTTGGAATGCATTTTTATTATAAAATATATAAAAATATTTTTAAAAATACATTTCAAATATACTGTATGTCTTTAAAAATACAAACCTACATGCATTTACAAATATATGTACAAATATATGTTAAAATGATTTTTTATATATGATAAAAAAAAAAGCTGAAGAATATATTTAAAAATATATATTTTGAAAAAATATTTTTATTTATTTTGTAATACATAAAAAATGCACTTCAACATGCAAACATGCAGTATATATATATATATATATATATATATATATATATATATTGAATATGGCCAACATTGTATTTTTTTCTCAAATATATTCTTCAGATTGTTTTTTAACATATAAGAAAGTCATTTTCACATATATTTTCTTACATATATTTGTAAATACATTTTGGCCATATTCAATATATTTCAATATATATATATATATATATATATATATATATGTGTGTGTGTGTATTGAAATATATTTTGAAATATATTGAATATGGCCAAAATTGTATTATTTTTAAATATATAGATAGATAGATAGATAGATAGATAGATAGATAGATAGATAGATAGATAGATACATAGATAGATAGATAGATAGATAGATAGATAGATAGATAGATAGATAGATAGATATATTTATTGAAATATATTGAATACTGACAAAATTGTAGCATTTCAAATATAATCAAATAAAATCAATGTCAACATATTTGGGAAGAATATTTTTAAAATATATTTCAAATATATTTTTCTTCCATGTGGGTTGCTCCTCCATCCAGAGTGGAGACATCCTAAGATGGCAAGTGTGTTACTGGACTGATCACCAGGTGAAAAAAACAAACCTAAAAAAGAGAGAACTAATGCAGCCAGCACATCTAAGGATTGGTAAATTGCAATTTACAGTATTACGTTTCTGGTTTTGGGTTGAATACCGCTTTAAGTTGGAATCTAGGCCGAACCCTCATTTTAAATTGTAATTTAAATAAAATAATATTATAACTATTCACTAATTTGTATGGGTATTATTTTATGTTATTTACATTATCATCATCTTTATTTAGGAAGAGATCACATTTTGGATTCTCTTTCCCCAATTCTTCCTTCTAGAATGATTCCTGTTCATTTTTCGATGAATAAAATAAATAGTTGACAAAACACTTTCTACATAAGTCCTCTAATATATTAGGATAGCAAATTCATTTTCATGTTGTTATTTGGCTATTGCGCACATAATGCCTCGGCTGAGCGTTCCGGGGTTACACTTCTATTTATATTCTGTTCAGTTTCGGCTTTCTAATTGAAGTTTTCACCTTTGCTGCGAGGACTCTTAATTAAAAGAGCCGTGTGTTGCATTTCCGCAACAGAGGACCAACACTAGATCATCCTGTGAAAAGGGGAAACGGTCCTTCTGTATATCTCAAAGAGTCAAGAAATGTGCCTTCAAATCATTTTATTAATCCGAAGAACAAACATGAGATAATTCTTCCCAGGAGGGTTTGCAAGAAATCCAAAAATAACACTCCCCAAAAGAAACATGCAGTTGTGCTCAAAAGTTTGCATCCCCTGGCAGAAATCGTGAAAGTTTGGCATTGATAATTGAAAATTTAACTGATCATGTAAAAAAAAAATTAATTTATTTAACCACTTGCCCTCCAGAGGATTCCCCCCCCCCCCCTCCTTCCTGACCAGGGCATTTTTTTGCGATACGGTGCTGCAATATTTTAACAGAGAAGTGCGCAGTCTTGCAATGCTTCACCCAAATTAAACGTAGATCCTTTTTTTTCCCACAAAGTGAGCTTTCTTTCAGTGGTATTTGATCGCCTGCTGTTTTTTATTTTTTGCGCTATAAACAAAAAAATTGCCAACAATTTTGAAAAAAAAAATAATAATTTTGACTTTTTGCTAGTAAACATGTTCAGTAAAAAAAATTTAAAAAAATCAAATTTCAAAAGATCAAAAGATCTGTGTTGTTTATATACAGACCTCTCCCCCGTCAGTGATACTCGGCGATCGCCGGGTGCCTGTAGGAAACTCCGGCCAGGACCCAGTGATCAACAGCTGTAGCCCCCAATGGTGGCATGGGTAGGGTGCACGTGCATTGTGTGCGCACCCCTTACATAGAAATACAAATTCACATATATACGTGATTTTGCGCAGCCCTGACACCCTGTAGCAGTAGTTCTACTAAAGGGCGGTCTGGAAGCGGTTAAGGATGATGATCATATGAAGTCATTTATTATCACATAGTTGTTTGGCTCCTTTTTAAATCATAATGATAACAGAAATCGCCCAAACGGTCCGGATCACAGGTTTCCATCCCCTGTAATGTTCGGCCTTGGTACAGACACACAAGGTGACACACACGGGATAAAATGGCAGTTAAGGCCCCTTTCACACTGATGGTCTGATTGGGTCCGCCTGTCAGGTTTTCAGTCAGACCATCCATTGACCTCTATGGACCGACAGGTGTCAGCGGACAAGCGTCCGCTGGCACCCGCTGACATCCGATCCTGTACGCCAAAAGCAGACAGATGGGTATCCATTCCCTATCCGTCCGGCGGATCAGATTGGATGACAGTTGGGTGGAAACAGACAAGCGGTCAGTTTCCTTCTGACCATCCCATAGACGTTAGCAGGCTGTGTCCGCTCTGCAGCAGTGGAACAGAAGCAGACCTATCATCTGCCTGCTCAGCGGGGATCAGCGGAGAGATCCCCCGCTGAGCAGGCGGATCCACTGACGGGTTCTTCCCATCTGAAAGGGGCCTTCGGGTTAATTTCCCACATCTGTGGCTTTTTAACCAGTTCCCGCCCGGCCAATATACGGTAGAGCGGGACTCTCATCGATCCAGGAAGCTGTAATATGACGTGCTCCCGGATCGCTGCCTCGCGTGCGAGATCTGTCACCGGCTGTGTGATAATATAAAAGTCAAAATAAAGTCCACATTAGTCCCCAAATGAATGGAAGCAGGTGCATAAAAGGATTTCGCTACAAAAACCGTCACCATACACCTGAAACACATTGGCCTCTTGCCAGACAATTTGACCGTACAAAGCCGGTCAGCAAGCGCAGTGTGATATAACATCAATACGGTAAACGATCCTCAGTAGATATTCTCTACAGGATGAAAGGTAACTTCTCCACCTTTAAAGATCTCCAAATTGAAGAAACTCCCATCCGACGGTCAGGAAATTAGTTACATAGTTACATAGTTAGTCTGGCTGAAAAAAAGACAAAAGTCCATCCAGTTCAACCATAGAAAAAAAAAAGTTATAATTCTATACCCACAGTTGATCCAGAGGAAGGCAAAAAAAAAACGAACAAAGCACGATCCATTTTGCTCCTGCTGGGAAAAAATTCCATCCTGATCCCCCGAGAGGCAATCGGATATTCCCTGAGTAAATGAGTAAAAAGAAAAGGCAACTCATAGTGTACTAGTTAAATATACTTTGGCAAATATATTTAAGTTCCACATACATCAAAAGTGTAAGATAACCAGCATTGAAAAAACAGAAAATGTCAAACCAACAAGATGGCCGCCGTCCCTCCAGAGCGATGCTCCACCCAACGCGTTTCGTCATCAGAAAGACGTTGTCAGGCCAGCGCGACGCACCGCTACCTATATATAGGGCTCGGAGGGACACTCCCCCTAATCGTGATGCGTTCCACACAATGGAGGGCATACCAGAAACAGGAACAGGCGAGATCTGCCATCGGACACAACTGATATCCAATCTGTGTACCATGCCGGTACCATGTGACCGCTGTGACCAATCGCAGCAGGTCACATGACAATTGTATAACAGTGAAATGTGCAGTGCTTGCAAATAACAAATCCGTTAATATGCCAACATATATCAAACGTACAAATCTGTGCAATGTTATATATATACAATATTAACCAAATATAAGAAAAGTCCCCAAAATAAGTCCACCATACAAAGTGCAATTCCAGGGCCGATCCCAGAGGAATATTATAAGTCCTTCCAAATCCACATAAAACAAAAATAGTGTGAAAGTCGTTCCACCAATCCGCCACAGTGCATGCAGATTCACCTTACCAAATGGTATGACCACCAGTTAAGGAATGGTCATACAAGCTTCCAAAGCATCCACGCTGGGATATACGTCTTGAACGGCAGAGCATCAAATCTCATCAAATACATGTACATAAAATCTTAGGGACATCCACAAAAATAGATAAAAGGACTCACATAGTGTAGTAGGTGTGAAATATTCACTTTTTATCAATTAATAAACATTTAGATTAAAAATACACACAAAATCAGAATAAAATTCATGCAGTATCGTAATCTCCATATTGGCAATCCTCCTCCGCTCATGCCAAACAATGATCCACTTCCGGGTCTCGGTCTAGGTAACAACGTCACCTCCTGTGGCCCCCTTCCGACGCGTTTCGTCATAGCAGATGTCATCAGGAGGAGTGACCAAAGGAGGCAACGCCATCCAATGCCTAAATAGCGACCAAAATTATGGAGGGGCGGAGCCCAAACGCTTGCCCTAATGAGCAACGCAAAGGCAACAATCACATTGCCTAGTCACCAAACAACATCTGCCGCAAGGGCCGTAAATATAAAGTAACACCATCTTGTGTATATACTAAATACTGTATGTTCATTTTAAAAGAGACCCATATGGAAAAGTGTCACCGCGAAGAGGGGAGAAAATGCCTAATACAAATATTTAAAACAAAAGCCTATTTATTAAACAATATTACAAAAAATCATATTAACCACATGCCGCCCAGCCACTGTAGAAATACGACGGCAGGGCGGCACGGCTGGGCAAAACCACGTTTTTAAATGTGTGTTTTGTAAACAGGTACGGGGCGCGCGCGAGGCGCGCCGCCGCCCTACCTGTCCTGCCGATCACAGCCGCGGATGTCAGTCGCCGGGTCACAGCCGGTTGTTACCGGCTATTTCCCGGCGATCGGCGGCAATCGCTGACAGAGAGCACAGCTGCAGTAGCTGTGCTTTTTGTCAGTTCCCTGACAGCTCGAGGACACGGTGATCGGGACAGAAGAGTTTCTCTCTCCCGATCAGCGGTGTTCCCTGCAGTACACACCCCCGCCCCCTAGTAAAACACTCCCCTCACACAGATAACCCTTCCCTGAAAAATAAAGTTAACCCCTTCCTCCCCAGTGCCATTAGTACAGTGTCAGTGGGTTTTTTTTTGCACTGATCACTGTATTGGTGTCACTGGGGATGTCAGTGACCCCAAGTCAGTACCCCCCAATGTCAGAATGTCCCGCCATAAGTCGCTGATTGCCGCCATTATTAGTATAAAAAAAAACTAAAAATCCCGGTATCTTTCCTGCCATTTGTAAACGCTATAACCTTCACGTAAACCAATTAATTTACACGTATTGGGTTTTTTTTTAGCAAAGACATGTCACAGAATGCATTTTGGCAGAAATTTATGACTAAATTTGATTTTTAAATTTTTTTTTTACTGGACATGTTTTATAGCAAAAAGTCCAAAATATTGTTTTTTTTTCCTCAGAATTGTCAGCCTTTTTTTTATAGCCCAAATAATAAAAACCGCACAGGCGATCAAATACCACCGAAAGAAAGATCAATTTGTGGGAAAAAAAAGGATGTAAATTTAATTTATGTACCGTATTGCATGACCGCGCAATTGTCCATTAAACTAGCGCAGCGCTGTATAGCAAAAAAAATGCCGTAAATTGCAGTATCTATACCATAGTTTGTAGACGCTATAACTTTCACACAAAGCAATCAATATACACTCATTGGGATTTTTTTTTACCAAAAACATGGAGCAGAATACATTTTGGCCTAAATTTATAACTAACTTTGAGTTTACTATATATTTTTTATAGCTGAAATTAAAAAATATTGTTTTTCTTCAAAATTTTTGGCCTTTTTTTGTTTATAGCGTGAAAAATAAAAAGCGCACAGATGATCAAATACCACCGAAAGAAAGCTCTATTTGTGTGAAAAAAAGGACGTAAATTTTGTTTGGGTGCAGCATTGCATGACCGCGCAATTATCAGTTGAATTAGTGCAGCGCCGAGAAGCAAAAAGAGGCCTGGTCATTAAGGGGGGTAAATCCTCAGAAGGGCAAGGGTTAAAAAATAAAATAAAAATAAAATATAAAATTAAGATTATATTACTCTGGTCACAGTGTTTCACTAATTTCCTTTTTCGGGAACTGCTTAGCCAACAAATGACATTTCGCCCTCACGCACACGGGACATTTTGATAACGCTGGTAACGTTAACTGTGTAAAGTCACGTATTTTGGTCAAAAAAACCTCCAAAAACACTGGTTTGCTGCGTTTTTCAGCGTCAGAGCGTTTTTACACCTAAAAAACTCCTCTAGAAACCAACTAGTTCTGGGATTTTTTTCCAGCCAGATTTTTTACCAGGATAACATGCCGGGGATGGACACATAGGAGAACATGCCAGGAATGGACACATGGGATAACATGCCGGGGATGGACACATAGGATAACATGCCGGGGATGGACACATAGGATAACATGCCGGGGATGGACACATAGGAGAACATGCCGGGGATGGACACATAGGATAACATGCCGGGGATGGACACATAGGAGAACATGCCGGGGATGGACACATAGGAGAACATGCCGGGGATGGACACATAGGAGAACATGCCGGGGATGGACACATAGGATAACATGCCGGGGATGGACACATAGGAGAACATGTCGGGGATGGACACATAGGATAACATGCCGGGGATGGACACATAGGATAACATGCCGGGGATGGACACATAGGATAACATGCCGGGGATGGACACATAGGAGAACATGTCGGGGATGGACACATAGGATAACATGCCGGGGATGGACACATAGGATAACATGCCGGGGATGGACACATGGGATAACATGCCGGGGATGGACACATAGGAGAACATGCTGGGGATGGACACATAGGATAACATGCCGGGGATGGACACACGGGATAACATGCTGGGGATGGACACATGGGATAACATGCCAGGGATGGACACATAGGATAACATGCCGGGGATGGACACACGGGATAACATGCTGGGGATGGACACATGGGATAACATGCCGGGGATGGACACACGGGATAACATGCTGGGGATGGACACATGGGACAACATGCCGGGGATGGACACATAGGATAACATGCTGGGGATGGACACATGGGATAACATGCCGGGGATGGACACATAGGATAACATGCCGGGGATGGACACATAGGAGAACATGCCGGGGATGGACACAGGAGAACATGCCGGGGATGGACACATAGGATAACATGCCGGGGATGGAAACATAGGAGAACATGCTGGGGATGGAAACATAGGAGAACATGCTGGGGGGGTTTACTAGCTGCAGAAAAAAATGTCAAAAGCCAAAAACAGTCGCTGTAAAAACGTCCCGTGTGCAGGAGGACTTCTAAATATTGCCTGCAACATAGCTCACTATTGGAACTCCGGTGCGCTTTAAATCCTTAGTACCTGAGCGCTTCAGCATTCAGCAAAGATAAAAAAATATGGAGCTGCTGCGTCTCGCCAAGGCCTGACATTTAGCCAGAGGGCTGCAGGAAACCTCTTCTGATCAGAGTTGATGTATTCGCAGCTGAGCCTCCTTCATATTCCGCTAGTACACAACAACAATATTATCCAGCCAAGGGAAATCTCTATCAAGTCATTTGAAAAGCTGATTTAGTTAGGTCAGAAATCCCCAGGGGGGGAGACTTGTTTACATGGAAGACTCGGCCTCCGACAATTTCATTTTCCTTGTGTTTTCCTTGGTAAATCAAATGCAGTACACAGGGATCTCTCTTAGGCAGGCCATACACGGGCCGAATTCCAGATTAATTTTCTTTAGAAAATCAGAAATTTTGTGCGTTTTTGTAAATCGATGGTCCCACCATTGATTTAAAAAATTCAACCAACCAAGCCTTCAATTTCACCACGTGTTGCTACATGAAAGGATTTTCGTGGCCAAGAATTTTCTTTTCTTTCCAGGTCATTTGTTTTTCTTTTATATTTCTCGCATGATTCTCCCATCATTGATTGGAAATTCGTTCGTTTTTTGAAAATGTTATAACAGAAGCAAAGGAAATATTTTTTTTCTAAATTTTCGTTTATTTAACAAAAAATTAAAAATCCAGTAGTGATTAAATACCATCAGAAGAAAGCTCTAGCTGTGCAAGCAAAATTATAAAAATTGAGTTGGGGTACAGTGTTGCATGACCGCGCAATTGTCATTAAAACTGTGAGAGCTCTGAAAAGGGGTAAAAGTGCCCGATATTGAAGTGGTAAATTGCAATTAGTATCTGTATAAATAGCAGGGGTGGACTGAGAACTCAAGGGGCCCCCGGGCAATAGGGGATCATGGGGCCCCTGTTTCCTCACCCACACTCAAACCACACCCAAAAAAGCTTATGGGGCCCCCTACTGACCCTGGGCCCTCGGGCAGTGCCTGAGTGCTTGAATGGTCAGTCCCCCACTGATAAATAGTCAATGAGTTTGTTAGCTCTCACATGGATGCACTGAGCAGGCTAGATACTGAGTCATGGGGAGCAGAAAAGAATCATCAATTTACCTGCATAAGAGCTTTATAAATATGGAAAAGGATATTAACCACTTCCAGTCCGGACACTTTCACCCCCTTCCAGTCCGGACACTTTCCCCCCCTTCCTGTCCGGACACTTTCACCCCCTTCCAGTCCGGACACTTTCCCCCCCTTCCTGTCCGGACACTTTCCCCCCCTTCCTGTCCAGGCCAATTTTCAGCTTTCAGTGCTATCACACTTTGAATGACAATTGTGCGGTCATGCAACACTGTACCCATATGAATTGTTTAGCATTTTTTTGAGACAGATAAAGTTTTATTTTGGTGATATTTATTCACCACTGGGATTTTTATTTTTTTGGCTATATAAATTAAAAAGTCCAAAAATTTTGAAAAAAAGTGTTTTTCTTAAAATTTTGCGAATTGATAATATTTCAGCATTAATCTTGGCCAAAATTTATTCAGTTAT
This sequence comes from Staurois parvus, assembly GCF_062004578.1. Classification (NCBI taxonomy): domain Eukaryota; kingdom Metazoa; phylum Chordata; class Amphibia; order Anura; family Ranidae; genus Staurois; species Staurois parvus. The sequence goes on from NW_028317915.1 coordinate 1,713,766, forward strand.
CTTTTTAGTAAAAAAAAAAACTAAATTAGTTTATAACCAAAAATTATAATTTAAAAAAAATTTTTACATTTTTATTTTTTTTTTATATTATTATTTATGGTGACACTGTACTACTTGTGGGGGTGATGAAGATTTTTTTTTTTACACTGATTGCTTTTACACCCATAAAGGCTGTAAAAGCAATAATTTCTCCTTCTTTCTGGGTTGCATTCTTGCAGCCATTGAGAACTACTGTGTGTGCTGTGATTGGTCACAGCTTGTCACATGGTAGAAGGCTGTTGTGAATAGCCCTGTACCATGTGACCTCTGTGATCATTCACAGATTTCACACGTAGTAAGCAATGATGTCAGAAGTGACATCTTGCTTACTACTCTGCATGTGATCACTGATTGGCCAATCAGTGATCACACGATCGGGACCTCGCACAGAGGTCCTGTAAGACGATCGGTGTTCCACTGTGTCCGGAGGACACAGCGGGCAGCGGATCGCGGTGCTGCTTGCTCTCAGGGAGCTCGCACAGTCCAAAATGGCGGGCGCCGTTTATGAACAGCAACCCGCCCCTGGACTGCCACCGTCCAGCTGTTTATATACAGCGGCTGGACGGCAAGTAGTTAAAAGATATCCAAAGATTTGAATATGCCAATCACTACTGTTCAATCACTTATTAACAAATTTTCGGTAGAAAATCTGAAATTTCGTGCGTTTGTAAATCGATGGTCCCACCATTGATTTAAAAAATTCAGCCAACCAAGCTTTCAATTTCACCACGTGTTGCTACAGAAAAGCGTTTTCGTGGCCAAGAATTTTCTTTTCTTTCCAGGTCATTTCTTTTTCGTTTATATTTCTCTCACGATTCTCCCATCATTGATTCAAAATTCGTTCATTTTTCAAAAAATTTCCAACATGCCCGATCACTCAAATTCGATGGCCACAGGAAAATCGTCTGTTTTTATGACCCGCTATGGGTGCAAAAGTTGAACTATAAATCTTTTCTAAGAATTTTCGTTCAACTTTCGCAGCAATAGCGGGTCATAGAAATGGATAATTTTTTTGGAATTTGACCCATGTATGGCCGGCTTTACAGAGCAAAAGTCTTTTTATTTTACCTAAGTACTACTTATAATAATATGTATGAAAGGATCGTCACCAGCCGGTGCAAGGGGGGCAATGTACTCCTTCCAAATTGTCAAAAATAAGGGACACTTTCTATGGATCAACACCCCCCTAGTCATGCTTCTCTGTTTAGATCAGGGGTCTCCAAACCTTTTCAGTGTGAGGGCCACAACATATATATTACAGATATTTGCAGGCAGAAAATATTCTGATTTAAAAACGGAAGAATCCATTTTAAATGGTTCTACAGGCGTATCTCAGTTTATGAATGTAATGCGTTCTGCGGGACTTTTCGTATGGCGAAAAATTTGTAAACCGAAAAGCGTTTTCCCATAGGAATGCATTGAAAACCAATTAATTTGTTCCGGAGGTCAGAAAAAAGTTTAAAAAAAGTATTTTATCTGTTCAAAACTCTTTATAAAGTGCACTTTAAAGGCATAAATACTGTACAGGGACATGATTAAAAATTAATTTGTGAATGAAAACTAAATAATCCGTTCATATTGCAAAAAAAAAAATGTAAATGCATCCGGAAGTCAGAAAAAAGTAAAAAAAAGTCTTATCTGTTCAAAACTCTTTATAAAGTGCACTTTAACTCCTTCCATACCGGGCACTTTTACCCCTTCCTGCCCAGGCCATTTTTCAGGTTCCAGCGCTCTCACACTTTGAATGACAATTGCGCGGTCATACAACACTGTACCCAAACTAACATTTTATCATTTTGTTCACACAACTAGAGCTTTCTTTTGGTGGTATTTAATCACCGCCGGGGTTTTTTTTGCTAAATTAACAAAAAAATACTGAAAATTTTGAAAAAAAAACACATTCATAAATACATTGAAAATCAATTACTCCGTTCGTATTGCGAAAAAAAATCGTAAGCCGAGCCATTATTTGCAATGGATTTTCATTCGTAAACTGAAAATTATGTTAACTGAGGCGTTCATAAACCAGGGTACACCTGTATTTTATGCGTGATAAGATTCAGAACAAATAGAAAGGACTTCAGGAAAACAAAGACATTCAAAATAGTCCCCCTTACATCAGTGATCCCATCAGAGTCCCCCCTTAAATCTGGGTCCCTCTTACATCAGTGATCCCATCAGAGTTCCCTCTTAAATCAGGGTCCCTCTTACACCAAGATTCCCATCAAAGTTCCCCCTTAAATCAGGGTCCCTCTTACATCAGTGATCCCATCAGAGTTCCCCCTTAAATCAGGGTCCCTCTTACATCACTGATCCCATCAGAGTTCCCCCTTAAATCAGGGTCCCTCTTACATCACTGATCCCATCAGAGTTCCCCCTTAAATCAGGGTCCCTCTTACATCAGTGATCCCATCAGAGTTCCCCCTTAAATCAGGGTCCCTCTTACATCAGTGATCCCATCAGAGTTCCCCCTTAAATCAGGGTCCCTCTTACATCAGTGATCCCATCAGAGTTCCCCCTTAAATCAGGGTCCCTCTTACATCAGTGATCCCATCAGAGTTCCCCCTTAAATCAGGGTCCCTCTTACATCAAGATTCCCATCAGAGTTCCCCCTTAAATCAGGGTCCCTTTTACATCAGTGATCCCATCTGAGTTACCCCTTAAATCAGGGTCCCTCTTACATCAGTGATCCCATCAGAGTTCCCCCTTAAATCAGGGTTCCTCTTACATCAAGATTCCCATCAGATTTCCCCCTTAAATCAGGGTCCCTTTTACATCAGTGATCCCATCTGAGTTACCCCTTAAATCAGGGTCCCTCTTACATCAGTGATCCCATCAGAGTTTCCCCTTAAATCAGGGTCCCTCTTACATCAGTGATCCCATCAGAGTTTCCCCTTAAATCAGGGTCCCTCTTACATCAAGATTCCCATCAGAGTCCACCCCTTCACATCAAAGCATAACTCTGAACCATCACTGAATGGGCAATACCATCCCGAAATGAAACATTCCACGGCCGCAGCATATGAGCAGCTCCATCCGGCTGTTATTTTTCAGCTCAGGTGGGCAGTAAAATCGTGGCTCAGCTACCCATTTTACACCCCCACCACCACCACCGCTTATCTGAAAGAGACCTATTTCATGACTTATTTTGTACCTGTTATTTCTAGCTGCAGGTGTTTGTTTTTTTACATGTTTATGTACTTACAGACCTTCCCGGGTCCAGAATTGAAATGATATTAAAGCAGAGTTCCAGCTGATGACAAAAAGAAAAAAGTCAAAAGTCAAAAACTGTAGCTGCTGACTTTTAATATACAGCCACTTACCTGTCCCTCGGTCCAGCGGTGTCCTCGTCATCGCTGGTTTTACCGGCCGTCTTCTCTCCTCGGCGCCGGCATCTTCAGTGTGGGCACCCGGCTGTGACAGCGTGCGGCTTCGCAGTCGGGTGCCAACTGAGCATGTGCGAGAAGAGCTGCACTTTGTGAAGGGCCCCGTAGTCTTCTGAGACCTGTCACGTGTCCCAGAAGACTACGGGGAGGGAGGGGGGAGGACAACCTCCGCTTCTGATCGCAGAGGAAGTGGGAGCGGGTACCTGTCAAATTTGGGTGGCCCCCACACACACACTCACCAAAGGTGCCGATCCTTAATGGGGAGTCGGGGACAAAGGCTTAAAGTAGAACTTCCCCTTCTGGGTGGAGCTCCGCTTTAAAGTGTTACTAAACCCACAACAGTGAAATCACACTGGCATTTATTTTTCATGTTTTACATGGCTATATCTGCACAAGGGCCCAGCCTGAATTTATATAGCAGGACTTCATTTTGTGACTAAAGTTCCACTTTAAGTAATCTTTGGGTCTAAAATGTATGTTCGGTCATTTTAAAAAATGGCTCAGATAGCAAAAGGGTTAATAGGTCCAAAGCCCAAAGTGTTACTAAACCCCCAACAGTACAATCAGTCTGTAGATGCAGTAAAGCATGCTTGTTATAATCACTGTGGAACCTAAGGGGTTAATCCTCTGCTTTGTGTAAAAAGGCTGTTTGATCCTGACTTCTCTGATCTTCCCTTCCTTCCATTGTCCCCTAAACATCTCCTGATAGAACAGAGGTTTGGAGTCACTTTGCACATACTCAGTTTGGTGTGTATTGCTAGAGAGGTTTTTTTTTTTTCTTGGGAGAGTGCATGTGACTAGCACTGGGCCAATCAGCACTGTCCAGACAGAGGGTCAAAAGTTCTGCATCCTCCTCAAGCAGAGAGAAAACTCCTCCTACAAGCTTTAACCAGTGCTCTGCTGGACACTGATAGAAGTCACAAGACTGCTGTAACTGCTGATTCCCCTTCCTCCACTTTCCCTGTCTCAGCTCCTGATAGAACAGAGGGGAAAGCTGCACATGCTCAGTTTGGTGTGTATTGCTAGAGTGTTTTTTTTTTTCTTGGGAGAGTGCATGTGATCAGCACAAGGCCAATCAGCACTGTGCAGAGGTCAGGGGTCCTGCAGTATCATAAGACAGTCAGAGGAGAATGAAAACTCCTCCTACAAGCTTTAACCAGTGCACAGTTGAGCACTGATAGAAGTCACAAGACTGGTATATACTGCTGATATGAAAAGGTATTTAGTAGTTTATATTTTCTAAAATATTTGCACTTCCATCTTCTGTGTACTGTGGGAGAGCAAATATAGTGACTGCAGGGTCCGGAGAGAGCAGATATAGTGAATGCAGGGTCCGGGGAGACCGGATATAGTGAATGCAGGGTCCGGGGAGACCAGATATAGTGAATGCAGGGTCCGGGGAGAGCGGATATAGTGAATTCAGGGTCCGGGGAGACCAGATATAGTGAATGCAGGGTCCGGGGAGAGCGGATATAGTGAATGCAGGGTCCGGAGATAGCGGACATAGTGAATGCAGGGTCCGGGGAGAGCAGATATAGTGAATGCAGGGTCCGGGGAGACCAGATATAGTGAATGCAGGGTCCGGGGAGACCAGATATAGTGAATGCAGGGTCCTGGGAGATCAGATATAGTGAATGCAGGGTCCTGGGAGAGCGGATATAGTGAATTCAGGGTCCTGGGAGACCAGATATAGTGAATGCGGGGTCTGGGGAGACCAGATATAGTGAATGCAGGGTCTGGGGAGAGTGGATATAGTGAATGCAGGGTTTGGGGAGACCAAATATAGTGAATGCAGGGTCCGGGGAGACCGGATATAGTGAATGCAGGGTCCGGGGAGACCAGATATAGTGAATGCAGGGTCCGGGGAGACCAGATATAGTGAATGCAGGGTTTGGGGAGACCAAATATAGTGAATGCAGGGTCCAGGGAGACCAGATATAGTGAATGCAGGGTCCAGGGAGAGCAGATATAGTGAATGCAGGGTCCGGAGAGACCAGATATAGTGAATGCAGGGTCCAGGGAGAGCAGATATAGTGAATGCAGGGTCCAGGGAGAGCAGATATAGTGAATGCAGGGTCCAGGGAGACCAGATATAGTGAATGCAGGGTCCAGGGAGAGCAGATATAGTGAATGCAGGGTCAGGGGAGAGTGGATATAGTGAATGCAGGGTCCGGGGAGAGTGGATATAGTGAATGCAGGGTCCGAGGTTTAGGAACATTTTAATGGTCCTGTAATTTTATTTTCATACTGTACAGCACATTTGGACAGCACCATTGTCAGTCTGGGTGAAGGACAGTGTTAGATGGACTACCAGATTTAGATGGACTTAACTAACAAATCAAAGCCAAACTCCAGCTAACATTTTTTAAGCAGTTACAGTAATAGTTTCTTTTTCCTTTTGGGATAAAGGTTTTACATAATTGAATAGAAGTTGATTATTGTAAGCACCCCTGTCAGTGGTAAATGGTTTGTCTCAACCTGGGCTGCTGTTAGAAATCACGGGGCTCCATACAGCCGACCTGACAGGGTCCCCTGACAAAAAAACCTGTTTACTATGCGTCAGGTATAAATGAACAAAGTGAGTGATCAGTACTTATCACTTATTGTGTTCATTCAGGAACGGAAGGGGCTGGTAAATGTGACATCCTGAAGGATCCTATTGTGTGTTTGCAGCTGTGGGTGGGAAGGAAAGGAGGGAAGCAGGAAGCATTGTGGGGGTGTGGGGCACATAGGGGGGCCTGGGTAGCAGGGGGAAATGTATGGTGTATAGGGAGGGTGATGGGTGTGGCGGGGGAGGGCAATTACTGGAACCGATCCCCTGTATGGCTCTCTCTGCAGCAGCTGAAAGCCCGTGGGAGGGAGAAGAGAAGAAGCCAGCTTTCAGCTGCTGCAGAGAGAAACATATAGGGGATTGGTTCCAGTCATTGCCCCTCCCCCCACCGCCTTGTAAATCACCCTCCCTGCCCACATCCAATTCACCCAGCAACCTGGGCCCCCCAGCTGGCTTGGGCCCCGTACAGGAGAACTTATAGTACCCCTTAGCCACAGCTCTGATCTCAACCCTCTAACGACCATTTTTATTGGACAGCTTGGTCTGTTAAAGGGAGCTGGAAAACAACAGACTTACTGGCAGGATAAGCAGGCGAAGATAAAGGGGAAAAAAAGCCTAAAAAAAAGAAAACTAATTTAGTAATTTATTCACCGCATGAAGATTTAGTAAGCTGCAATTTAATGCATTTTTGTTTTTGCTTTTATTACTGCTTTAACTATGTTCCTTTAAGCCGTGCCTGTTTGATATTATTGAAGAAATCACATAGAGGTCGTAGACTCAGGTTAGGATAAAGCTTCAGCAGACTTTATTTTCTTCTAGATCACAGCATAACAAATAACACGGCACAGAAGAGAGAATCAAATAGACTGTATTAGATCTGTGCACAAATGTATACACTGAAAACAAAGAAGCTTTCAGAAATCTCTACTTAATTGGCTGGAAGAACAACATCTAATTACCATGAAATTCCACAGAACTAAGGATTTTGAGGTATACTGTATCTATCTCTGTCCTCGGAAAATAAGTATACTTGAAATTTAAATATCTTGAGCCCATAGTTCCCAACTGTCCCTCTTTTAGAACCAAATCCCTTCATCCCTCATTTGGAACCAAATCCTTCTATATCTCTTTGGGAACCAAATCTCTTTCGTTCCTCATATGGAACCAAAGCACTACATCCCTCATTTAAAACCAAATTCCTCTATCCCTCTTTTGGAACCAAATCCTCCTGTCCCTCATTTGGAACCAAATCCCTTCATCAGACTTTTGGAACCAAATCCCTTCCGTTCCTTGTATCGAACCAACCCCTCCCCCCCCTTCCCCCACACTGGAACATCATACATTTATCCCTCATTTAGAACCAATCCTTCTATATCTCTTTTGGAACCAAATCTCTTTCGTTACTCATATGGAACCAACCCCCCCCCCCCCTACACTGGAAATCATACCTTTATCCCTCATTTAGAACCAAATCCCTCAATCCCTCATTTGGAACCAAATCCTTCTATATCTCTTTTGGAACCAAATCTTTTTTGTTCCTCATATGAAACCAAGCACTTCATCCCTCATTTAAAACCAAATGCCTCTATCCCTCTTTTGGAACCAAATCCTCCTGTCCCTTATTTGGAAACAAATCCCTTCATCTGACTTTTGGAACCAAATCCCTTCCGTTCCTCATATCGAACCAAAACCTTCCCCCCCTCACCCCCCAACACTGGAACATCATACCTTCATCCCTCATTTAGAACCAAATCCCTTCATCCCTCATTTGGAACCAAATCCTTCTATGTCTCCTTTGAAACCAAATCTCTTTCGTTCTTCATATGGAACCAAAGCACTTCATCCCTCATTTAGAAACAAATCCTTCTATGTCTCTTTTGAAACCAAATCTCTTTCGTTCCTCATATGGAACCAAAGCACTTCATCCCTCATTTAAAACCAAATGCCTCTATCCCTCATTTGGAACCAAATCCTTCTATGTCTCCTTTGAAACCAAATCTCTTTCGTTCTTCATATGGAACCAAAGCACTTCATCCCTCATTTAGAAACAAATCCTTCTATGTCTCTTTTGAAACCAAATCTCTTTTGTTCCTCATATGGAACCAAAGCACTTCATCCCTCATTTAAAACCAAATGCCTCTATCCCTCTTTTGGAACCAAATCCTCCTGTCCCTTATTAGGAACCAAATCCCTTCATCAGACTTTTGGAACCAAATCCCTTCCGTTCCTCGTATCGAACCAAAACCTCCCCCCCCACACACCGGAACATCATACCTTTATCCCTCTTTTGTAACCAAATCCTTCTATATCTCTTTTGGAACCAAATCACTTTCGTTACTCATAAGTAACCAAAACACTTCATCCTTCATTTAAAACCAAATGCCTCTATCCCTCTTTTGGAACCAAATCCTCCTGTCCCTCAGTTGGAACCAAATCCCTTCCGTTCCTCGTAACAAACCAAAACCCTCCCCCCTCCGGAACATCACACTTTTATCCCTCATTTAGAACCAAATCCCTCCATCCCTCTTTTGGAACCAAATCCCTCCATCCCTCATTTAGAACCAAATCTCTCCATCCTTTACTTGAATCCTAAATCCTCCACCCCTCATTTAGAACAATGTCTTTCCGTTCCTCATTTGGAACAAAAACCATCTGTCTCTCATTTAAAGCCAAATACCACCATCCCTCTTTCCTCCTTCGTTGTCCCTCTTTTTGGCCTGATTTACAGACCTCTATAAAAAATGTTACCTATCAAATGTTACCTATTAATGCTGCTGGTCCGGTTTCCTGCTCTTTTCAGAAGGTTACTGCCCTCTTCAGGTGACGCCATATAAATAGGAGCTCATCAGCGCCCAAGGGGGGTTGGGGAAAGACTGTCAAGATGTAGCTGTTATGCTGTTGATCTGAACACCCCTTGGGAGGAGCTTAATCAGGGTTCCCAGTGGGGTCTGGAGCCTGTGGACTTATGCTACCTCATAATGGACCCTTCTTGTGAATTATTGCTACCTTTTGTGGATATACTATCTGTTATAGACTTGGGAAGGACTTTGTCATCTGCCTAATGTATGACCACCTCATGGGGCACCACTTCATAGACACTAGAGTGAAAGTGTGTGGAAGATGTCTTTGAGAACTATTTATTTGTTGCCTTTAACTGCCTCAGTACACTATCTTTATTGTTCATCTAAAATGCCTGGTCTGCAGTCTCTTGAGGGGGAATGTAAGGCACATGAAAGAACAAGGCTTACAACAGGGGACTGGAGAGGTTAGAGAAGATTCATTACAGAGTCAAATGAGTAGAATGCTGTCCAGAGGAGGCTATATTTCCGCTTCTAAGGACTACTGTATTCACGGGCAGACTGACAACTCATGGGGCCCCCGGGCAATAGGGGATCATGGGGCCCCTGTGTCCTTGCCCAAACTCAAAAAAGCCTATGAATCTCATGGGGCCCCCTACTGACCCAAAAGTGTTGGGGACTTTCACAAGGAGTGGATTGAGGCTGGAGTCAGTGCATCAAGAGCCACCACACACAGACGGATCTTGGACATGTGCTTCAAATATCATATTCCTCTTGTCAAGCTATTCCTGAACAACAAACAACGTCAGAAGCGTCTTACCTGGGCTAAAGAAACACAGACCTGGTCTGTTGCTCAGTGGTCCAAAGTCCTCTTTTCTGATGAGAGCAACTTTTGCATCTCATTTGGAAACCAAGGACCCCGAGTATGGAGGAAGAATGGAGAAGCCCAAGGGCCCCGAGTATGGAGGAAGAATGGAGAAGCCCAAGGACCCAGAGTATGGAGGAAGAATGGAGAGGCATACACTGCAAGATGCTTGAAGTCCAGTGTGAAGTTTCCACAGTCTGTGTTGATTTGGGGAGCCATGTCATCTGCTGGTGTTGGTCCACTGTGCTTCATTAAGTCCAGGGTCAACGCAGCCGTCTACCAGGAGATTTTGGAGCACTTCATGCTTCCTTCCACAGACAAGCTTTATGGGGATGCTGACTTCACTTTCCAGCAGGACCTGGCACCGTCCACACTGCCAAAAGCACCAAAACCTGGTTCAATGACCGTGGGATTACTGTGCTTGATTGGCCAGCAAACTCGCCTGACCTGAACCCCATAGAGAATCTATGGGGCATTGCCAAGAGAAAGATGACAGACATGAGACCGAACAATGCAGAAGAGCTGAAAGCCGCTATTGAAGCATCCTGATCTTCCATAACACCTCAGCAGTGCCACAGGCTGATAGCTTCCATGCCACGCCGCATTAAGGCAGTAATTGCTGCAAAAGGGGCCCAAACCAAGTACTGAGTACATATGCATGCTTATACTTTTCAGAGGTCCGATATTGTTCTATGTACAATCCTTGTTTTATTGATTGCATGTAATATTCTCATTTTCTGAGATTGTGGATTTGTGGTTTTCATGAGCTGTAAGCCATAATCATTACACTGATGACAAATCACGGCTTGAACTATCTTGCTTTGCATGTAATGAGTCTATCTCATATATTAGTTTCACCTTTTAAGTTGCATTACTGAAATAATTGAACTTTTGCACGATATTCTAATTTTTCGAGTTTCACCTGTGTATGAAAGTCCATGTATTGAGGAAATCACATTCAGTGAACCATCCAACATAAAGTATCTTCCAAACAGGAACATTAAAGCATTAATAGTCTTGTTTGCATGTCTCACTGAGTGGAGGTTGCAACAACTTGCAGTCTGAGCTCTCTCTCCGCAGGAAATCCACACCCCTCTCTTTTCCACAAGTGCTCTCTCTGATGACCTTATCCTCAGTGCCCAGAGAGCATAGCAGCCATATTGGAAAAGGACAAACAAACCCTGCATAATAGAAGTATACACTGGAAAATGGGCAAAGAAATTATCACATCACTACCCCAGGAATTAGCCAGATGTCAGGGCAGGCATCAGCCAACAGAAAGTGCCCACGTCATACAGGCAGTAACGTGAACACCCGAAGAAGGATGTAAGAAGAGAAGGTTTAGTAATGGAGCATCCCATGGCTTTAAGTATGTTAAAGGGACATTTTTTTAATCTAGAGATCAGTTAGATTGGGTTGCAATTGTGGTAACATTATCTCCGAGATGGGTTTTAACTGGTAGCATGGCAGAGGTGTGCCCTTTGCCTAATTTGTAGAAGTGAAGGTGTCCTTCTTTCCCATTTCAGAAAGTTGGGAGTCATGTGAGCCTTAAATAGGTTTCACAAACTACAAACTCTCTATTCATACAGGACTAGTTATTAGTGTTTGTGAGATATAACCAAATAGATTCTATATACATGCAGTATAAAATAGCAATGAGTATACGAAAAATAATATGGTTGGCTTGTAGGAGGCTGCTCCCATGTTGCATTCACTAGTGTCACTCCAAGTGGTGATACCATCTGAGCTGGTGACAACACTGAGAGTGAGGCGGCAATCCGCAAATCGCCCACTTTCTAATTAGTTCTAGAATTAAACACGGTGATCACATGATTACTGACTATCTCTTGCACTTGGGGGACTTTACAGAAGACTGACTTGTCCTCTGTACTGGGCTCCTGGCAGCCATTTTGGAGGAGCCAATGTCTAATTGGACACTGAGCTCTTCCAAGAGTTGGGTAGCCATATTGGATTCAGAGAGGCTATAGATAGCCCCTGCTAGGCCAGTCTAGAGTTACTAAACCAGGACACAGAAAGTTAGGGCAAGGTTCCTGATGAGTAGGGACAGCAGGGGTCCAAAATACCCCTGGAGATTGCTGCAAATTTGGGGATGGACCTTGAGCCAGCCTACATCAGATCCTGTGTATTTTTGTGTGCTGTATCACCATCACAGCACCCTAGTCCTAAAGAGCCACTGTAGGCCAGCCAAGGGGACCTGTTTAAGGAGTACTCCTTAGGCACATAAAACATGAACATTTCCAGAAGATGTCTAGCCTGGTCTCTTTAAACAACTTCCACCCAAATAGTCTTGCCAACAGGCTGGCACCCCTATTTTCCACTCTCAGCAAGATTGGAGGATTGCTTTCGATTTTCCATCAAGGCCCCATGGCTTTCAACACCGCCTCTGTATACAGATCTATACTATGTTTCCTGCCTCTATTTATATACTGTAGTTCGACTTTGGAATCAAGAATCTGACATTTTATGCGGTAACGAAAAGAAAAGAATGAAACACAACCAATTATTTACCGGGGTGACAAGTCAAGATGGAAGCTCCATACTCAGCGGGTTGCCATAATCATTAGGATGACAATTTACTGCCGATGTGCCATCCCTCTACCGTATGACTTTGTCATTATCCCGGAAAGAGCCATAATGAACGTACTCGTTGTTTGCAGGATAAAATGTTTTTCGCCGGCTCTGATGGTCTTATTAGGAACCAGTGTCAAGAATTACCAGTCATTCTTCTTCAGGAAATAGACAGTTACTGCACTTAATCATGTGTCTTGTTTCTGCCCTTGTCACATTAATTGAGTGTTGGTTGGCTTAATCTCTGCTCATTTGCTGAAGTGTACCTAAAAAGAATTTACTGTGTGACAGCGGAAAGAAGAGGAAGAAAGGTTATTAAACCAAACAGGCTGTGCCTCCAAATCGGTCGTGTCAGTAGGTGTTTTATTTATGAATGGGTACTTCCCGAACAAACAGCTGCATCCCAGCTGAAAAACATGTAAGTTTGTAAAGTAATGGATATAACCGCCATGAGCCACACACTCCAGCTGTGATCCCTCTAACCATTTCAATGCTTCATTTTTAATTATGAGTGGATCGGTCCTTTAAAAATGACCTGAACTGTGGAAGTCGTGCCACAAAAGGCAAACAGAGGTGAAAAGACTAGTCACCGGTACTGAAGGTCACATGTTTTGCTGCATCAAAGTGCTAAATAAATCAAATATCAAAATAGTGCCAACACAATCAATCCCCCGCCATCAGATCTTTATCGGACATCCCCGTGGACGAAACATGTTGAGGCAGAGCTTACACGCCTCTGCATACTCCTCTGCAGCAGTCAGAAAAGTAAGTGTCCAGCTGTATATTTTGTTTTTATTGTGGATTTTTTACTGGATGAAGTTTTTAGTCAATACATTTTGCTACACCCTGAGAATTTTCATCCTGCTCCTTGTGTGTGCTTTAATATAACACCTTGGTATCGCACTTTTCTTGGGAACAGAGATTGCCTGGGTGTAGGTGTCATACTGAAGTTGCTACTAGAGGCCACGGTTCCCACATGGAAGAAAAATATACTTTAAAGATATTTTAAAAATATTCCCAAATATATTGACATATATTAGAAATACTACAATTTTTGCTGCCTTCAATATATCTATCTATCTATGTATTATCTATCTATCTATCTATCTATCTATCTATCTATGTATTATCTATCTATCTATCTATCTATAGATAGATAGATAGATAGATATATCTATATCTATATATATAGATATATATACACACACTGTATGTTGAAATGCTTTTTTTCATATATTACATTATATGAAAAATATTTTTAAAAATAATTTTTCAAATATACTGTATGTCTTTAAAACTGTATGTCTCTAAAATAATATATATATATATGTATATATACTGTATGTTGAACTGTGCTTTTTATATATTACAAAATATATGAAAAATATTTTTTTAAATATAAATGTAGATTAAATATATTTTTAAAGACATACAGTATATTATATTATGTAATATATAAAAAAAGCATTTCAACATACAGTGATACAGTGTGTGTGTGTATATATATATATATATATATATATTGAATACGGACAGACAAAATTGTAGTATTTCAAATATATGTCAATATATTTGGGAAGAATATTTTTTAAATATATTTAAAATATATTTTTCTTCCATGTGGGTTAACCTATATGATCGTGCTCTTTATTATTATTATACAGGATTTATATAGCGCCAACAGTTTGCGCAGCGCTTTACAACATAAGGGCAGACAGTACAATTACAATAAAATTGAATACAGGAGGAATCAGAGGGTCCTGCTCGTTACAATCTAAGAGGGAGGGTTGAAAAAATACAAAAGGTAATCAGGGGCGGACTGACCATTTGGGAACTCGGGCACTGCCCGAGGGCCCTGGGTCAGTAGGGGGCCCCAATGAGATGCCCCTAGTACCTTTTTTGGGTGTGGGTGAGGACACAGGGGCCCCATGATCCCCTATTGCCCGGGGGCCCCATGAGTTGTCAGTCTGCCCCTGAAGGTAATAACTGTGGGGGATGATCTGATGAAAATACATGTACAGGTGTTGGGTGGGGGCAGGATAGGCCTCTCTGAATTGAAGAGATTTCAGGGATCGTCTAAAAGTGGAGAAGGAGATAGTCGGCCACATTGGGGTAGGGAGTTCCAGAGGATGGGAGAGGCTTTGGAGAAGTCCTGGAGGTGATCACAGGAGGAGGTGACAAAGGAGCTGGAGAGCAGGAGGTCCTAGGAGGAACAAAGAAAATTATTTGGTTGGTAGCTACATGGGATTCACTTGCTATAGCAGTGAGGGCAGCACAGTGCCTAAATGGTAAGCACCACCTGCCTGGAGTTTGCATGTTCTCCCTGTGCCTGCGTGGGTTTCCTCCAGGTACTCCAGTTTCCTCCCACACTCCAAAGACATGCTGGCAGGTGAATTGAATCCTGTCTAAATTGGCCCTAGTATGTGTATGTATGAATGTGAGTTATGGACCTTAGATTGTACACCCCTTGAGGGTTAGGGACTGATGTGAATGTACAATATATATGTAAAGTGCTGCGTACATTGACGGCGCTATATAAGTACCTGAAATAAATAAATAGCAGTGAATCTGATGAGTGTTGATTGTTTTTTGGTGGTCGTTATTCAATTTATATTACTTGATTTAAGTATTCCGGGTGCACTTTTGGGTTATTTTATCGCTTTTGCAAGTTTTGGATATTTCTTTTTTGTTTGTTTTTTTGGCACTTTGGTGCTGCAGAATTTGTATATCCGTCTACTGCTTGCTAGCAGTCTAATTAACACCATAGCACAGGTTTGTTTTATCACTTACCTGTATAATGTCTTGTTCTGCACTGAGACTCTGTATGGAGATGGCCATCTTGGTAGAAACAGGCCTTTTTTATCTTCATATCAGAACTCCCCCCACCCCAACTCCTCATGAATGGTGATCTGATGACAATTCAGAAAGCACAGAACCACAGAGTGGATGAATGTGAAGCATGGAGATCCTTCCATTACAGGTTCTTAGGTACAGTTTCCTCTCTAGCAAGGAGAACATTGAGCAACACAGCAGTGCAGTGACATCACCAAATCTCATTTCAAAACTCGAGACTAGTAGTCAGAGGCAGCAGTACCTCAGATGATCTCACATTGTAGGTTTACACAGGGGTGTATTTACTACAAGGCAAACAAAGCATTTGCCTAGGGCGGCATTTTTCAGGGAAGGCAGCAACTCCCCCGACATAAGGAAAGGAAGAAGGGACACACGCAGCACGGGGAGCAGGTGGGATCTGAGAGAGGTTGCAGGCTACTTGATGGTGTATGCAGTGGGGGCAGTGGTAGTGGAAGGCTCTCTTGGGTGGGGGGAGGTGTGCTGGGGTGTTGTTGGTCAATGGGGGGGAGCCACTTTTTGTGTTTACACCTATGAGACTGAAGACAAAGGAGTTCCTAGGAGGAATTCAAGGAAAAAAGGTAAATTTTTCATGATTCTGCTATTAATATTTATAGGTATACCCTACAATATAGCAAAACTTTGTTTTTTAGGTCCACTTTAATGTGAAACCAAACTGTCTCCATCAACAATGACTATTTTTAACCCTTATGCTTCCAGCATTAGTAAATAGATAGGAAGGTATATTATATTTACTTGATTTAACCTTTTGCATTTCTTCAGTTGCTTCCTGGTTTCTGGACTAGGCCAAAATGATGTCATGCATCCAAGAAGTCTTCATGGGCATGTTTTTTCTTTCATCTGGAGGAGGGGCATTCTCAGCTAAACACATCCATCTGCCTGCATGCTTGAGCTAAGGGCAGATGGATTCCAGGAAGTAAATGCTACATGAATCATCTGCCCTTACTCAAAATGGATGTGGCTAGAAATGCTAGGAGGGTGTTTTCGTAAGTCATTTGTCAACAGAATAAAGCATGGAGACCAGGGGCGGACTGACCATTTGGAAACTCGGGCATTGCCCGAGGGCCCTGGGTCAGTAGGGGGCCCCATGAGATGCCCCCCTGGTACCTTTTTCATAGGCTTTTTTGAGTTTGGACAAGGACACAGGGGCCCCATGATCCCCTGTTGCCCGGGGGCCTCATGAGTTGTCAGTCCGCCCCTGATGGAGACATGGATGGATGGGGGAGTTTGCTTTGAATAGTAAATATGAATTGAATAGCGTTTTCAGTTTGTGGTGCTCAGACAGCTACAGCGCGGTTGTCCAGTTCTAGGAGGGCGTCATATGAAGTCCTCCCAGAACACGCCCTCCACGCGCACCCGGAGATCTCCTGATCACATGATGAGGTAAAAAAGGCAAATCCCAGCGGCCTTTTACCATGTGATCAGCTGTGACCAATGACACAGCAGATCACTGAGTAAATACAGTTGCTGGTTATTGGCAGCACTTTCCTCATGCTGTCACAGTGTGAGGAAAGTACTGCCGATAACCGGCAAATGTCACAGAGCAGATCAGCACTGATCATCAGGGCACTGATGACCAGTGCCCAACAGTGCCACCTACCAGTGCCCAGTAGTGTCACCCATTAGTACTGCCCAGCAGTTTCATCCAGCAGTGCCATCAGTCAGTTCTGTCCGTTCATGTCGCCCATCAGTGGCCATCAGTGCTGCATATCATTACAGCATCATCAGTGCTTCCTCATCAATACCCAACAGTGCCCCCTCATTGTTGCAGCCTATCACTGCCCATCAGTGCTGCCTATCAGTGCATATCAGTGCTGTCTATCAGTGCCCATCAGTGCTGCCTATCCATACCACTTCATCAGTGCCCATCAGTGCTGCCTATCACTGCCCATCAGTGCCACCTATCAGTGCCCATCATTGCTGCATATCAGTGCAACATCATCAGTGCTTCCTCATCAATACCCAACAGTGCCGCCTCATCAATGCCACCTCATTGGTGCAGCCTATCACTGCCCATCAGTGCTGCCTATCTGTGCCACTTCATCAGTGCCCATCAGTGCTGCCTATCAGTGCCCATCCATGCAGCCTATCAGTGCATATCAGTGCTGTCTATCAGTGCCCAGCAGTGCTGCCTATCCATGCCACTTCATCAGTGCCCATCAGTGCCACCTATCAGTGCCGATCAGTGCCGCCTATCAGTGCCCATCAGTGCAGCCTATCAGTGGCCATCAGTGCCGATCAGTGCCGCCTATCAGTGCCCATCAGTGCAGCCTATCAGTGGCCATCAGTGCTGCCTATTAGTGGCCATCAGTGCTGCCTATTAGTAGCCATCAGTGCTGCCTATCCATGCCACTTCATCATCAGTGCTGCCTATCCATGCCACTTCATCATCAGTGCTGCCTATCCATGCCACTTCATCATCAGTGCTGCCTCATCATCGCACATCAGTGAAGGAGAAAAATTACCTGTTTGCAAAATGTTATAAAAGAAAAACTTTTCTTTTCACATTTTTTAGTTCTTTTTTTGTTTATAGTGCAAAAAATAAAACACCCAGTGGCGATTAAATACCACCAAAAGAATGCTCTATGTGTGTGAAAACAATAATAAAAATGTCATAGAGGTACAGTGTTGCATGACCGTGCAATTGTCATTCAAAGTACGACAGCGCTGAAAGCTGAAACTTGGCCTGGGCAGGAAGGGGGGGGGGGGGAGTTCCCAGTAGGCGAGGGGTTAAGGGGTGACATAATTGCAGTCCACTTCTATACCTTTCCAGCAGGAGCGGACTGACAACTCATGGGGCCCCCGGGCAATAGGGGTTCATGGGGCCCCTGTGTCCTTGCCCAAACACAAAAAAGCCTATGAAAAAGGTACCAGGGGCATCTCATGGGGCCCCCTACTGACCCCGGGCCCTCGGGCAGTGCCTGAGTGCTCGAATGGTCAGTCCACCCCTGGTTTCCAGTTACTCCAGTAATAGCAGCATTTTTAGCCAAACTTAAAAAAAAAAAACAAATTGCAGGACATTCTGTTGTTTCTTCATTCTGTCACAATTTGCATTTCAGATTTTTAAAATCCAACTATCTTCTTTTTTCTTTTACAAAAGGGATAATTAAAGCTGAAGGTTAATCTGCTCAGCTTTACCCTCCCCGATCCTTCCTCCCCCTCCAATCAACATGCTAATGCAATGCTTAAACAAAACCTCTTCCTTCTCATGTTAGACATCATTGACATCTTTGCTGGATCTCTATGCTTCTCTATGCAATGCAGGCAGATTGTGGCTGATTGGAGGGGATGCCTGATGCAAGCAGAGGGCTGGTTCTTGGGAGCAGTTATGCAAATAGTAAAATGACTCGATGGGTGGGTGTCGGTCTGGAGAAGTAGGTGTTCCTAGGCAGAATATCTGCACACAGACCGTCCTAGGTAATGCCAAAATGTGATGAGGAGTCTCCGTGACTGAAAGAACCAATTCCAATGCATAAAAGAAGCAGGCCAGGGACAGTCTGGATGGGGAGAAAAGAGGCCAGATGACACTGGATGTCCTCCAACCAGGAAATGAGGCGGAGCTCTATCTGACTTGCAGTAGCTTCTAATACACAATGTGAGAAGCTCACAGTGTGCAGTGAAATCGGTATAAGCAATTTCAGTCCAGGAGAGGAGCCGCTCCAACTGTGCAAGACTGAAGGGAAAGCTGGAGGTCAGTTTTAAAGCCCAACAGCCATGTTCTGCTCGGATTGCTCGGGGAGGCCAGATATAGTGAATGCAGGGTCTGGGGAGAGCAGATATAGTGAATGCAGGGTCCGGGGAGACCAGATATAGTGAATGCAGGGTCCGGGGAGAGCGGATATAGTGAATGCAGGGTCCGGGGAGAGCGGATATAGTGAATGCAGGGTCCGGGGAGAGAGGATATAGTGAATGCGGGGTCCGGGGAGACCGGATATAGTGAATGCAGGGTCCGGGGAGACCGGATATAGTGAATGCAGGGTCCGGGGAGAGCGGATATAGTGAATGCAGGGTCCGGGGAGACCAGATATAGTGAATGCAGGGTCCGGGGAGACCAGATATAGTAAATGAAGGGTCCGGGGAGACCAGATATAGTGAATGCGGGGTCTGGGGAGACCGGATATAGTGAATGCAGGGTCCGGGGAGACCGGATATAGTGAATGCATGGTCCGGGGTTTAGGAACACTTTACGCTGGCCATACATGGATCAATATTTGGCTGGTTCAGCAGGGACTTGCAGAAATTTGATCCATGTATGGGAAGTTGAACTATCGATGGACTTGTGTACAATCAGCCTGCTGGAAAATGTTCTCTTGACCAGTAGTGCTGGCTATAGCCTGCAGCTCCAATCAATGTATTCTGATGGAGGGGATGTTTCCAGCTGTCAGAATACAATAGCCCAGCGGGAGGGATACATGAGTCTTTTTTTTTTCATTGAACCAAAGAAAATGACCCAATTCCCCCATCCACACACTCGCTATGGATGGGGGAATTGGGTCATTTTCTTTCTTTCAACCCGATGGTTCAATGAAAAAAAAATGAGTCGCGTACGGCCAGACTTATAGATCCATTTCATGTGTGAAGGGTAAGGCAGGTGACTGCTGGTCATACGGGGAATGGAATCACACAACCTTTTCCAATTGGTATTGGTGACACAGGTTGGCTGGACAGCCTATTAAAAAAGTTCTGAAAACTCTTCCAGAATTATCCGCAATGTCTGTGAAGGTCGCGGGATCACTCTGATTCTTCTTCACCTGCGTTTTCCTTCAATCAGGTTTAAATAAGGGGATTTAAAACAAAAGAAAATCATTTTTTTCCTCTTTATCTGATGTCTTACGGTTGGTATTTTTGCTAAGCCCCCCGGTGCTGAAGGTTAGTCCTGGTGTCAATCTATTATCCATAGCTGGGCCTCTGGAAGCTGAGCTGGGAACACATTTTACACTGGAAGATGGAAGAGACGTTCTTCCTCCAGTTCTATGAAGTTAAAGGAGAAGTGCAGGAAAAAAAGAACCAAACTGTACATACTCACCTACCTGCTGCAGCCTGGGTCGGATTCTGCAAGTAGTCCCTCACCGGCCCGAGTCACATGACCACTGATCACTCAGTTCTGGGTCTTCACGGAGAAGAGAGACCATCAGTCACCGGCTCTAAGATCTGCCCTTCCAGCGCTCACTGGAGAGTCGGTAGGGGGCCCCATGAGATGCCCCTGGTATCTTTTTCATAGGCTTTTTTGAGTTTGGGCAAGGACACAGGGGCCCCATGATCCCCTATGGCCCAGGGGCCCCATGAGTTGTCAGTTCGCCCCTGCTGGAGAGGGAATGGCTGACGTAGAGGTTGGAAGGCTGAGCCAGCTGCCTGTAAAGCATCTGAACCAGGGGCGGACTGACAACTCATGGGGCCCCCGGGCAATAGGGGATCATGGGGCCCCTGTGTCCTTGCCCAAACTCAAAAAAGCCTATGAAAAAGGTACCAGGGGCATCTCATGGGGCCCCCTACTGACCCCGGGCCC
Organism: Staurois parvus; assembly: GCF_062004578.1. Classification (NCBI taxonomy): domain Eukaryota; kingdom Metazoa; phylum Chordata; class Amphibia; order Anura; family Ranidae; genus Staurois; species Staurois parvus. The sequence continues at coordinate 1,734,371 of NW_028317915.1, forward strand.
TCAGGCAGTGCCCAAGTTTCCAAATGGTCAGTCCGCCCCTGATCTGAGCGAATCCTGACATTATTGTCAGGAGCAGGTTTGTGTCATTTGCCGACAGCAGGCTTTAGCCCGCTCTGGGCTGATTCTGGGTCATATGGAGTTCTATGAAGTTAAAGGAGAAGTGCAGGAAAAAAAGAACCAAACAAACTGTACATACTCACCTACCTGCTGCAGCCTGGGTCGGATTCTGCAAGTTGTCCCCCACCGACCCGAGTCACATGACCACTGATCACTCAGTTCTGGGTCTTCACGGAGAAGAGAGACCATCAGTCACCGGCTCTAAGATCTGCCCTTCCAGCACTCACTGGAGAGCAGGGGTGGACTGACCATTTGGAAACTCGGGCACTGCCCGAGGGCCCGGGGTCGGTAGGGGGCCCCATGAGATGCCCCTGGTACCTTTTTCAAAGGCTTTTTTGAGTTTGGGCAAGGACACAGGGGCCCCATGAACCCCTATGGCCCGGGGCCCCCATGAGTTGTCAGTCCGCCCCTGCTGGAGAGGGAGTGGCTGACTTAGAGGTTGGAAGGCTGAGCCAGCTGCCTGTAAAACATCTGAGCGAATCCTGACATTATTGTCAGGAGCAGGTTTGAGTCGTTTGCCGACAGCAGGCTTTAGCCCCCTGTTGGCTGATTCTGGGTCATATGGAGTTCTATGAAGTTAAAGGAGAAGTGCAGGAAAAAAAGAACCAAACAAACTGTACATACTCGCCTACCTACTGCAGCCTGGGTCGGATTCTGCAAGTTGTCCCCCTCCTGCCCGAGTCACATGACCGCTGATCACTCAGTTCTGGGTCTTCACGGAGAAGAGAGACCGTCAATCACCGACTCTAAGATCTGCCCTTCCAGCGCTCCCTGTAGAGGGAGTGACTGAATTAGAGGTTGGAAGGCTGAGCCAGCTGCCTGTAAAGCATCTGAGCGAATCCCGACATTATTGTCAGGAGCAGGTTTGAGTCGTTTGCTGACAGCAGGCTTTAGCCCCCTGTTGGCTGATTCTGGGTCATATGGAGTTTGATGAAGTTAAAGAAGAAGTGCAGGAAAAAAAGAACCAAACAAACTGTACATACTCACCTACCTGCTGCAGCCTGGGTCGGATTCTGCAAGTTGTCCCTCACCGGCCCGAGTCACATGACCGCTGATCACTCAGTTCTGGGTCTTCACGGAGAAGAGAGACCGTCAGTCACCGGCTCTAAGATCTGCCCTTCCACGCTCACTGGAGAGGGAGTGGCTGACTAAGAGGTTGGAAGGCTGAGCCAGCTGCCTGTAAAACATCTGGGCGAATCCTGACATTATTGTCAGGAGCAGGTTTGAGTCGTTTGTCGACAGCAGGCTTTAGCCCGCTGTTGGCTGATTCTGGGTCATGTTCTGGGTTATATGGGGCAGAATTCACCTGCAATCTGCTTGCTCAGCAGGGGATCTGTTTGCTGATCCCTGCTGAGCAATTGGATGACAGGTACCTGTCTGCTCCGCTTATGCAGAGCGGACACAAACACAGCCCACAATCCTCTGTGGGTGGTCGAACGTAAATGGACCACCTGTCCATCTACACCTGATTGCCATCCGATCCACTGGACGGAAGTGAAACGTGCATCTGTCTGTTTCTGGTAGATTGGATCAGATTGGATGCAGGCGGGTGTAAACGGACATGTGCGGCTCCAGAGAAGAGAATGAAGGTTCAGATCGGGTCCACCTGAAAAACGATCAGAACATTTGTGTGAAACGGACCATCTCTGCGTTACTGCGGGCCGCGTTTTGCGCAGGCACGGGAGCCCGTTCATTTGAATAGACTCCCGTGCCCCGGGATACGCAGGGAAGAAGGGAAAACGCAGCCAGCAGGGGAACCTCGGTTCCCAGTTCAGTTGCGATTTCCAGTGCGGGCGGCGTGCCATTAGAACTAATGGCACCCGCCCGCGAGTCCGCGTTTCTCTGTGCGGGTGGTGCGGCTGCATGGATTTTTGTGTGGATGTGCAGCGGCACCACCCGCACACATGTGAGCCGGGGGTTAGTGCACTCCATTGACCAACATAAGTTGTATGGCCAGACTCGAAACAATCTCCTTATTCCTCACAAATAATCCATACACTTCATCTACTTAGTGGCCATGTGATCTATTTTTCATGAAATTGTCTTCCATGCACACGGGGCGGTTTGATAATACTGGTAATGTTAGCTGTGTAAAGTCATGTTAAAAACCTGCGTTTTTCAGTTTCTTTAGCGTTTTTGCATTAGCGTTTAGCGTTTTCCCGCGTTTGCGGTTTTTAGCAGGATTTTTTACAAAAAAGAAAAAAATGTTTTTGGTCCAAAAAAGTACAATAACACTGGTTTGCAGCATTAGAGCATTTTTACCGCTACAAAACTCCTCTAGAAGCTCACTAGTTCTGGGTTTTCTTCCAGCCAAAAAACGTCGATTACAGTCTGTGTGCATGGACACATAGGATGACATGCCGGGGATGGACACATGGGATAACATGCCGGGGATGGACACATAGGATGACATGCCGGGGATGGACACATGGGATAACATGCCGGGGATGGACACATAGGATGACATGCCGGAGATGGACACATGGGATGACATGCCGGGGATGGACACATGGGATGGACACATGGGATAACATGCTGGGGATGGATACATGGGATAACATGCCGGGGATGGACACATGGGATAACATGCCGGGGATGGACACATGGGATAACATGCCGGGGATGGACACAAAGGATAACATGCCGGGGATGGACACACGGGATAACATGCCGGGGATGGACACACGGGATAACATGCCGGGGATGGACACACGGGATAACATGCCGGGGATGGACACACGGGATAACATGCCGGGGATGGACACACATAGGATAACATGCCGGGGATGGACACATAGGATAACATGCCGGGGATGGACACATAGGATAACATGCCGGGGATGGACACATAGGATAACATGCTGGGGATGGACACAAAGGATAACATGCTGGGGATGGACACATAGGATAACATGCCGGGGATGGACACATGGGATAACATGCTGGGGATGGACACATAGGATAACATGCCGGGATGGACACATAGGATAACACGCCGGGGATGGACACATGGGATAACATGCTGGGGATGGACACAAAGGATAACATGCCGGGGATGGACACATAGGATAACATGCCGGGGATGGACACATAGGATAACATGCCGGGGATGGACACATAGGATAACATGCCGGGGATGGACACACAGGATAACATGCTGGGGGGTTTACTGGCTGTAGAAAAAAACATCAAAAGCCAAAAACAGCCACTGTAAAAACATCCCGTGTGCACTTGCTGTGTTTTTCTGCCTCTGTGATGTCCTTTGTGAGCTCTCCAACCTCTCCTTTCCCCCCTTCCATCTGATTGTTTGGAATGAGCTGTGCACACTAGTTGTGGTCATGTACACTGCTCAATGCATGCTACAAGTCCCATAGTCCATAGACCATCTCGGGAGCAAGCAAGAGAGGGTGGCTACGTTCCTACAAACAGTGGGACCATGAAGAATGAACGTAGCCACCCTCCAACAGGAAGACACAGCATCAAAACTAGGAATCTGGAGATTTAGGGGGGGCAATAGAAGGGACTTTTTTGGGTTAAGAATACATACTGGGATAGAATTTGTTTTATAAACCACAGTTTAGTGTAAATTTAAGTACCTTAACCATTTGCAGACTGCCCACCGGCAATGTAATGTGGACGGGCGTACCTGTACATAGCTGGCCTCTTTCGGGTACAGGGTGCGCATGCATGCCCCTGCCAGTTGACTCCCGCTGTAATTGTACACAGAGAGAGTTTGTCAGCATATCACGGCCAATGATTTATGGACCTGCTGATCATCTGAGTCCAATCACAGCCCAGAGCCCCGTGTTAAAGCGGAGTTCCAGCTGGAAAAAAAAAACATCATATCAGCATATGAGCAGTCCCATCCGGCTGTTATTTTTCAGCTCAGGTGGACAGTAAAATCATGGCTCAGCTACAAAAACTGTAGCTGCTGACTTTTCAAATACAGACACTTACCTTTCCCTCAGTCCAGTGGTGTCCTCACCACGGCTGGTTTCACCGGGCGTCTTCTTTCCCCGGCATCTTCAGTGTGGGCACCCGGCTGTGACAGCTTGCGGCTTCACAGCCGGGTGCTCACTGCGCATATATACATGTACAATATATATGTAAAGCTCTGCATATAAGTACCTGAAATAAATAAATGAAATATCCCACAAAAGTGAATGCTGTGTTTATAGCACCCATCCCGTGTATTATTTAAGTAAAGATTAAGCACAGAATCCTATCCTTGATCTGTAAAAATGAGAATTTGGCATTCCTCCCAATTGATCTGTAAAAATTAGAATTTGGCATTCCTCCCGGATTGATCTGTAAAAATGAGAATGAGGCATTCCTCCGGCTTGATCTGTAAAAGTGAGAATTTGGCATTCCTCCAGCTTGATCTGTAAAAATGAGAATTTGGCATTCCTCTGGCTTGATCTGTAAAAATGAGAATTTGGCATTCCTCCGGCTTGATCTGTAAAAGTGAGAATTTGGCATTCCTCCGGCTTGATCTGTAAAAATGAGAATTTGGCATTCCTCTGGCTTGATCTGTAAAAATGAGAATTTGGCATTCCTCCCGGCTTGATCTGTAAAAATGAGAATTTAGCATTCCTCCTGGCTTGATCTGTAAAAGTGAGAATTTGGCATTCCTCCGGCTTGATCTGTAAAAGTGAGAATTTGGCATTCCTCCTGGCTTGATCTGTAAAAGTGAGAAATAGGCATTCCTCCGGCTTGATCTGTAAAAGTGAGAATTTGGCATTCCTCCGGCTTGATCTGTAAAAGTGAGAATTTGGCATTCCTCCCAGCTTGATCTGTAAAAATGAGAATTTGGCATTCCTCCGGCTTGATCTGTAAAAGTGAGAATTTGGCATTCCTCCGGCTTGATCTGTAAAAATGAGAATTTGGCATTCCTCCGGCTTGATCTGTAAAAATGAGAATTTGGCATTCCTCCAGCTTGATCTGTAAAAATGAGAATTTGGCATTCCTCCGGCTTGATCTGTAAAAGTGAGAATTAGGCATTCCTCCGGCTTGATCTGTAAAAGTGAGAATTTGGCATTCCTCCGGCTTGATCTGTAAAAATTAGATTTTGGCATTCCTCCGGCTTGATCTGTAAAAATGAGAATTTGGCATTCCTCCCGGCTTGATCTGTAAAAATGAGAATTTGGCATTCTTCCGGCTTGATCTGTAAAAATGAGAATTTGGCATTCCTCCCAGCTTGATCTGTAAAAATGAGAATTTGGCATTCCTCCGGCTTGATCTGTAAAAGTGAGAATTTGGCATTCCTCCGGCTTGATCTGTAAAAATGAGAATTTGGCATTCCTCCCAGCTTGATCTGTAAAAGTGAGAATTTGGCATTCCTCCGGCTTGATCTGTAAAAATGAGAATTTGACATTCCTCCGGCTTGATCTGTAAAAGTCAAAATTTGACATTCCTCCGGCTTGATCTGTAAAAATGAGAATTTGGCATTCCTCCGGCTTGATCTGTAAAGATGAGAATTTGGTTTTCCTCCCGGCTTGATCTGTAAAAATGAGAATTTGGCATTCCTCCGGCTTGATCTGTAAAAGTGAGAATTTGGCATTCCTGCGGCTTGATCTGTAAAAGTGAGAATTTGGCATTCCTGCGGCTTGATCTTTAAAAGTGAGAATTTGGCATTCCTCTGGCTTGATCTGTAAAAATGAGAATTTGGCATTCCTCCGGCTTGATCTGTAAAAATGAGAATTTGGCATTCCTCTGAGCTTGATCTGTAAAAATGAGAATTTGGCATTCCTGCGGCTTGATATGTAAAAATGAGAATTTGGTATTCCTCTGGCTTGATCTGTAAAAATTAGAATTTGGCATTCCTCCGGCTTGATATGTAAAAATGAGAATTTGGCATTCCTCCGGTTTGATCTGTAAAAACGAGAATTTGGCATTTCTCCGGCTTGATCTGTAAAAATGAAAATTTGGCATTCCTTCGGCTTAATCTTTAAATGTGAGAGTTTGGCATTCCTCCGGCTTGATCTGTAAAAATTAGAATTTGGCATTCCTCCGGCTTGATCTGTAAAAATGAGAATTTGGCATTCCTCCGGCTTGATCTGTAAAAATGAGAATTAGGCATTCCTCCGGCTTGATCTGTAAAAGTGAGAATTTGGCATTCCTCCGGCTTGATCTGTAAAAATGAGAATTTGGCATTCCTCCGGCTTGATCTGTAAAAATGAGAATTAGGCATTCCTCCGGCTTGATCTGTAAAAGTGAGAATTAGGCATTCCTCTGGCTTGATCTGTAAAAGTGAGAATTTGGCATTTCTCCGGCTTGATCTGTAAAAATTAGATTTTGGCATTCCTCCGGCTTGATCTGTAAAAATGAGAATTTGGCATTCCTCCCGGCTTGATCTGTAAAAATGAGAATTTGGCATTCTTCCGGCTTGATCTGTAAAAATGAGAATTTGGCATTCCTCCCAGCTTGATCTGTAAAAATGAGAATTTGGCATTCCTCCGGCTTGCTCTGTAAAAGTGAGAATTTGGCATTCCTCCGGCTTGATCTGTAAAAATGAGAATTTGGCATTCCTCCGGCTTGATCTTTAAAAGTGAGAATTTGGCATTCCTCCGGCTTGATCTGTAAAAAGGAGAATTTGGCATTCCTTCGGCTTGATCTGTAAAAGTGAAAATTTGGCATTCCTCCGGCTTGATCTGTAAAAATGAGAATTTGGAATTCCTCCGGCTTGATCTGTAAAAGTGAGAATTTGGCATTCCTCCGGCTTGATCTGTAAAAATGAGAATTTGGCATTCCTCCCAGCTTGATCTGTAAAAGTGAGAATTTGGCATTCCTCCGGCTTGATCTGTAAAAATGAGAATTTGGCATTCCTCCGGCTTGATCTGTAAAGATGAGAATTTGGTATTCCTCCCGGCTTGATCTGTAAAAATGAGAATTTGGCATTCCTCCGGCTTGATCTGTAAAAGTGAGAATTTGGCATTCCTGCGGCTTGATCTGTAAAAGTGAGAATTTGGCATTCCTGCGGCTTGATCTTTAAAAGTGAGAATTTGGCAGTCCTCCGGCTTGATCTGTAAAAGTGAGAATTTGGCATTCCTCCGGCTTGATCTGTAAAAGTGAGAATTTGGCGTTCCTCTGGCTTGATCTGTAAAAATGAGAATTTGGCATTCCTCCGGCTTGATCTGTAAAAATGAGAATTAGGCATTCCTCCGGCTTGATCTGTAAAAATGAGAATTTGGCATTCCTCCGGCTTGATCTGTAAAAATGAGAATTTGGCATTCCTCCGGCTTGATCTGTAAAAATGAGAATTTGGCATTTCTCCGGCTTGATCTGTAAAAATGAGAATTTGGCATTCCTCCGGCTTGATCTGTAAAAGTGAGAATTAGGCATTCCTCCGGCTTGATCTGTAAAAATGAGAATTTGGCATTCCTCCGGCTTGATCTGTAAAAATGAGAATTTGGCATTCCTCCCGGCTTGATCTGTAAAAATGAGAATTTGGCATTCCTCCCGGCTTGATCTGTAAAAATGAGAATTTGGCATTCTTCCGGCTTGATCTGTAAAAATGAGAATTTGGCATTCCTCCCAGCTTGATCTGTAAAAATGAGAATTTGGCATTCCTCCGGCTTGATCTGTAAAAGTGAGAATTTGGCATTCCTCCGGCTTGATCTGTAAAAATGAGAATTTGGCATTCCTCCGGCTTGATCTGTAAAAGTGAGAATTTGGCATTCCTCCGGCTTGATCTGTAAAAAGGAGAATTTGGCATTCCTTCGGCTTGATCTGTAAAAGTGAAAATTTGGCATTCCTCCGGCTTGATCTGTAAAAATGAGAATTTGGCATTCCTCCGGCTTGATCTGTAAAGATGAGAATTTGGTATTCCTCCCGGCTTGATCTGTAAAAATGAGAATTTGGTATTCCCCCGGCTTGATTTGTAAAAATGAGAATTTGGCATTCCCCCGGCTTGATCTGTAAAAATGAGAATTTGGCATTCCTCCGGTGCCCAGTCACATGATCAATGTCATAGCAATAGCCACATGGTCTTCAACAGAGGATCTTGCAGAAAGATATTTGCCAATTAGCTTAGATAGTGTAAGTCCCCCCCCCCCCCCACACACACACACAATTCTCTGCATTGGCAGAGGCCATGTGACCAATGCCGACACGCTGATCATGTGACCAGCCACTCAAGGAATTTTTTTTTTTTTCATTCATTTTCTTTAGCTTTTCTTGGTACTGTGTAAGTTGAAAAAACACAATTTTTAAGGTCGTCAAGTGCTGAGATAGGAATATGTTTTTTTCCCAGTGTAAGGAAAGAAGAAAACTGTGTCACTTTATTCCTGGGCCAGAGCACTTCTCTAGAATAGCTTTGCAGGACCATTGGGGAAAAGCCGTGCTATCAGCCACACATAAGACAAATACAAGCAAAGTTCAATTTTAATAAGACAAATGACCTTTCTTGACTCCCACCGCCTTCCAGTGACAGAAGATCCATAATGGTGGTATTGTGATGCAGATCACACTTACAAATACAGATGAAATCATTCGTGAGTCATAAGGCAGCACTATGGACGTTGCATATGAATCTGGGAGTTCTTCCGGCCAGGATTGGCAAAAAGCCAGATCAGTTGTATTCATCACAAACATTTTGGAGCGGACAATTTAGCGCACCTTGAGCAAACAATTTAAGAGTGATTCCAGCTCTATTATCTGCAAGATACATCTAGTAGCAGTCAACCACATTCAACTGGACTTGTCCTGTAGCAGTATTACTGCTATAGGGCGGACGGGAAGCGGTTAAACTCTCCAGTATCTTCCCGACTAAAGAAGTTAAACTAACAGGTCTATAATTACTTGGTAAAGATTTTGATCCCTTTTTAAATATAGGCACCACATTGGCCTTACACCAATCCAGTGGTACTATGCCAGTCACTAAAGAATCCCTAAACATTAGAAAAAATGGCTTTGAAATGACAGAGCTCAATTCTTTAAGGACCTGTGGGTACAGTGCATCCAGAAATTATTCCCAGCGCTTAACTTTTGCCACATTTTGTTATGTTACAGCCTTATTCCAAAATGGATTCAATTCATTTTTTTCCTCAAAATTCTATAAACAATACCCCATAATGACAATGTGAAAGAAGTTCGTTTTTAAATTTTTGCAATTGATTAAATATAAAAAATTTAAAAAAACACATGTACATAAGTATTCACAGCTTTTGCCATGACACTCAAAATTGAGCTCTGGTGCATCCTGTTCCCACTGATCATCCTTGAGATGTTTCCACAACTTGATTGGAGTCCACCTGTGGGAAATTCAGGTGAATGGACATGATTAGGAAAGGCATAAATCTGTCTATAGAAGGTCCCACAGTTAACAGTGCATGTCAGAGCACAAACCGAGCCATGAAGTCCAAGGAATTGTCCGCAGACCTCTGAGACAGGATTGTATCAAGGCACAGATCTGGGGAAGGGTAGAGAAAAATGTCTGCAGCATTGAAGGTCCCAATGAGCACAGTGGCCTCCATCATCCGTAAATGGAAGAAGTTTGGAGCCACCAGGAATCTTCCTAGAGCGGGCCACCCAGCCAAAATGAGCGATCGAGGGAGAAGGGCCTTAACCAGGGAGGTAACTAAGCACCCGATGGTCACTCTGAAACAGCTCCAGCATTTCTCTGTTGAGAGAGGAGAACCTTCCAGAAGAACAACCATCTCTGTAGCACTCCATCAATCAGGCCTGTATGGTAATCAAATAAGAAAGTGCAGCGCTTAAAATAATATATGAAATAGTCCACTTAAAATAAAATAAGTTAAATGCCAACTAAACGGTATTAGTCCATAGGTGACAATCTGTGCAGGTATAGGTGAAATAAAAGAAAAATATTCCTGCGCCAATACAAAATAAGTGAATCACCCTTCTAAATTGCTGCTGTGCAAAAAATGTGTGAAAACACAAAAAGTTAAATATATAGATCAACAGCGCAAAATAAACCTAAATACAAATATTAATAAATCACAAAATGTAAATGTGCCATATTAATTAGTGCAAATGTGTATCAAAAAATCTTCAGGAAAAAACACCATAAAGTCCCTTGTGATGAAAACTGAGGATTCCAAAGATATTTATAGCCTTCCACCTATCACCCGTGCACACCAACATAAAATACACTCACCAGATTTTGGTGAGTGAAAAGCCTTTAAGGATTTTGGGGAATCCTAAACCCTCTTTTCATCAGCTCAATGACAGCCAGCGCCTCCAAGTTAAGATCTTCTTTCAGGTCCTCACCGTGGCTTCCTAGTTTGCTCCGCCATATCATCAAAGAGAAAACTTATATAGTGTAATATTGCCAGATCAGTATTGTACCAAGAGACAAAATCCAGGCCACTCACATTTCAACAGCTTGTAAAAGGCACATTTATTAAGCCCATGACAGCCTGATGATGAGAACCAGCCACATAATCCAGGATTCCCACACCAATGTAGCCAGATAGAGCAGAGGAACAGCAGAGAACCAGCCTAGATCCCAGAAAATGGCCACTGGAATGCACCGCCCGGCGTGCGCTCCACTCACCGGAAGTGACGTCAGACGTATGGTGAATAGACCGGAATTGCATCAACGCGTTTCGCCCCTCCCATCACCCATCAGGCGTTCTCAAGACGTCCATTTCCTGTCTCCAACGTCTTATATAGCTCGTATATGGCCCACCCCTCAATTCTAATTGGTCAGTATTGGTGAAATAGCAGCAATACGTCAGTGCTGGTGCTCCAGAGTAGTGGGGTAAGAATACGCATGCACCAGATGCGTAATGTAAATACACATTGAATCAATCAGTGAAGGTCCCCATTAGGAATTGGATATAAGCCAGGCCAAGAATAATCCTCCCTCTGGATAATGGTGGTGCCTCAGAAGCTCCCGGATGGTAAAGGATCCAGTCAGTCAGAGGTCCCCTTTAAGGGATGGGTGGGTGTAGAAGCCTGTGAGACAGGGACTCCCTCCTCTGGATACTGTGGTGGATTGGGTTGGCTCTATAAATTAATTGCTCCTCCTGGTGATTTGAGTGGAAGCTGGCTCTCCATCATGATGCCCTTTACAGAGTTTTGTGTCCTTCTAATAACTTCATAATAATCTTGGCTTCAGGTCACCCTCCTCCTCACTGGGCACACACTCTCCAGCCTCACGCCTCACCATCAGAACAATTCTGCCTGTATGGTAGAGTGGCCAGACGGAAGCCACTCCTCAGTAAAAGGCAAATGGCAGCCCGCCTGGAGTTTGCCAACCAGACTATTTAACAGCATCCCACCCACCATCTGGGCACACCTACCCAGGGATTGACTAGGTGCTGCTCAATATTCAGGCTGGTCATCTGAATTGTCCCTCACTACATAAACTTCTTCTAGAGGCAGCAGGAAGCATTCAAACTCCCAACCTGTGAAGCCCCAAACAGACCAGATCAAACAGCCATTACTTCCCTGATTACAGAAGGAGCCAAAAACTAAAATGACCTAGTAGCCTAACTAAGAGGGTGCTACATTGTGTAGATGTTGATCACCAACAACAAGATGGGAGGTGTGAAAGTTGTGGAACCATTCTGTTCTAGTTACATATTCCCATCCTTGGTGTCAGGAAGGCTTCCTAAATGTTAATCCTTCGATTTACATGGCTGAAAGTGTGACTTGTAATCAAAGCACCAGAGTAGGGGTGTTAAAACTGCATTATATGTGGGATATAGATGGTATTTAAGGCCCCCACCCCTATCTAATGATAGGGTATTTCTTCTGACACCCATTCGAACTGAGGAATAGACTTGGACAAGCTACGAATCATTACAACATCTTCAACATTACAAGAACGAGCACCTTCATAGATATATCAGCAAGATGGTGCACCATGTGTCACACAGCCTCAGATGGCTCACAGGGTGGTTATCAAGGAATTGAATGTTGTGCCCAGATTGTGTCATTGGCTCAGCCAGAAGGCTAATGTTGGCCATACACAGATTTTTTTTTGTGCAGCCAGTGTGCTGACAAAAACTGACGGAACTAACAGATGCTCCATCCACACAGTCAAACATTTGACTTTTGTCAAGTCGGGATGGCCACATACTGATCAAAATTCAGCCAGTCCCTGCTGAACCAACCAAGTTTCAGTCACTGCCTGACCAGCTTTAGAGAGAGTGGGACAGACAGAAATAAAGGATTTATGTCTCATTAGGGCTCTGGAGTCTATTTAGGGGAAGAGTGGATGGGTAACTTGGCCACCATTCCAATGTGGATATTGCACCTGGCTAAGAAGCCCCAAGTTTCCAGGTGCATTGGAGAGCTCTGCAGGAACCTACACATGCTATACTCAAAACTGATCAAATCAAAAACCGATTGTCTGTGAGAGCCTACAAAGATTTGGAATGGTTGGCTAGGAGGCTAAAAACTCTTTGTTGATTTATTGTAACTCAGGAGGGAAGACCTTACCCAGTACCAGGACAGAGTCATTTAGAACCCAGAGAAAAGACCCAGAACTGTGTCCCCCTCCTCCACTGTTAATACGTGCTGGGGAATAGGCATACCATCCTGTGTCTATTCTTTGCCTACTTGTTTTGCTGCACCCAGGGCAGCTGACCCTCCTGCCCACCCCTTGCCCTGGCCCTGAGTTTACCTTATAATCTTGAAAAATAAACATGGGTAAGAAATCAACTTCCTTTTTTCTGTCACTTACCTCTGTGTTCCTGTCCTTAAAGTGTGCTTGGACTGACATGCTGAGATTCCTGCCTCTTTCCCTTGCTATTTGATATTGATCACTCACAATATGATAACAGGCTCAGGTTTTGGGGTATGAGTTCAAGGATTAGACTTAGGTCAAATGTTTGGTTGAGGCTTAGACCCATGACACACTTGGGGTCCTGTGGATTCATGCAAATCCAACAATAATTCTGTATATAGTCCTCATGCTAACCCTCCCAACCAAAAAGAAGTCCATTCTAAACCTATCTCAGCTTAAAACTGCTCCCACCCCTATTCTAAGTCCTTTACTAACTACCTTGTAAAGAAAAGATGTATATACTTACCTAATCCAACAGCGCTCCGGTCCAGTCATGTGCAGGGGCGGACTGACCATTTGGAAACTCAGGCGCTGCCCGAGGGCCTGGGGTCAGCAGGGGGCCCCATGAGATGCCCCTGGTACCTTTTTCATAGGCTTTTTTGAGTTTGGGAAAGGACACAGGGGCCCCATGATCCCCTATTGCCCGGGGGCCCCATGAGTTGTCGGTCCGCCCCTGTTCATGTGATTGGCTCTCAGTGCCAGCTTCAGGGGAGAGCAGTGACATTGAGGGAGTTGGCCCACCCTTTGCAGCTATAACAGCTGTCCACAAGGTTTAGGAGGGTGTCTATGGGAAGGTTGGACCATTCTTCCAGAAGCACATTTGTCAGGTCAGGCACTGATGTCGGGGGAGGAGGCCTGGCTCACAGTCTCCGCTCTAATTCATCCCAAAGGTGTTCTATGGGGTTGAGGTCAGGACTCTGCAGGCCAGTCAAGTTCTCCACCCCAAACTTGCTCATCCGTGTCTTTATGGACCTTGCTTTGTGCACTGGTGCGCAGTCATGTTGGAACAGGAAGGGGCCATCCCCAAACTCTTCCCACAAAGTTGGGAGCATGAAATTGTCCAAAATGTCTTGGTATGCTGACACCTTAAGAGTTCCCTAAAAGGCCAAGCCCAACTCCTGAAAAACAACCCCACACCATAATCCCCCTCCACCAAACTTTACACTTGGCACAATGCAGTCAGGCAAGTACCGTTCTCCTGGCAACCGCCAAACCCAGACATATCCATTGGATTGCCAGTTAAGCGTGATTCGTCACTCCAGAGAACACGTCTCCATTGCTCTAGAGTCCAGTGGCGGCGTGCTTTACACCACGGCATCCGACGCTTTGCATTGCACTTGTAGATGTAAGGCTTGGATGCAGCTGCCCATGAAGCTCTCTACACACTGTTGTTGTGCTCATCTGAAGGCCACATGGAGTTTGGAGGTCTTCAGCTATTGACTCTGCAGACAGTTGGTGACTTCTGCGCACTGTGTGCTTCAGCATGCGCTGACCCTGCTCTGTCATGTGACGTGGCCTACCACTTGGTGGCTGAGTTGCTGTTGTTCCCAGTTGCTTCCACTTTGTTATAATCCCACTAACAGTGGACCGTGGAATATTTAATAGCCAGGAAATGTCATGGATGGACTTATTGCACAGGTGACCACCTATCACGGGACCACGCTTGGAGTCACTGAGCTCCTGAGAGCGACCCATTCTTTCACAAATGTTTGTAGAAGCAGTCTGCATGCCTAGGGGCTTGATTGTATACACCTGTGGCCATGGAGGGGATTGGAACACCTGAATCTGATGATTTGGAGGGCTGGCCCAATACTTTTGGCAATATAGTGTATCTATACACAAGGTGTGTATATAGATACACTATGGTATTAGATGTAATAAATAATCAAATAATCAAATCCTGATGATCAATAGTGGCAGTCGGCATAGAGAACAGCATATCACTACCAGAAGCAATACTCTGCAGCCAGAGATCTCATATTATATCTCTCCATTCAAATCCATCTCTCCAAAATGCATGAGGTGTACTCAGGGACAAAAAGAAAAAAACATAATGTTGCAATACGTTTTTTTAAAATTATATATTTAATAAATTTTCCAAGGAACTCACAAAAAAGGTGTCCAGACAGACACAAGCTTAATCAGCGATACACAGCAACTGAACAAACGAAGATCCCTGCTCACCGCGGATCACCTCCAACACACATTGGGAACAGAGCGTCCTGACGTCAGCATCGAGTGGGGCATCTGATACCTGGATATCGTTTCACCCATCGCTCCCAGAGCACAAGTGCTATTGCTGGTCTATAATCTGATCAGCATTTAGCTCTGGTGAGTTTATTCAATTCATTTGGTGGTGGATTATTCACAAGTTCACAAAGGATTTTTGATTGATTTTTTTGGACTTTGCACAGATTTAATATGGACACTTATTTTTTTATTTGGTGATATATATATTTAGCGCATGCCTTTTTGATATACTGTTAGTGTAGAGCAGGGGTGTCCAAACGTTTTTCAAAGAGGGCCAGATTGGATGAAGTGAACATGGTGGAGGGCCGAACATTCTTTGAACCATTACAATTCAATGCAAATAAATTATTTTATGCCAAGTTAATTGCAAACGACATACTTTTCATTTCATAACATTAAGATCAACTGACAGCTGAGTTTTCACAATGTATTGAAAATAAATTTAAAAAAAACTTACCTGCACTAATGTGAAGGGTGAAAAAGGTAGCTGGAGCTGAAGTCTCTGCTCGGCAGCCGGGAGGGGAAGAGAAACACACTTCACGCTGGAAGCCCGGCCCTGACGTCACCGCCCTCTGTTGCTCCCAGCGCGGCGCAGTCACGCATGCGCACTGCTCTCAAGCAGAAGACTGTCTGCCACAGAAGGGAGGGCCTTGCGACAGCCGCATTTACACAGACCAGGGAGAACGCGCCGCAGTCAGGCATGCGCACTGCCCTCAAGCAGAAGACTGTCTGCCATAGAAGGGAGGGCCGTGGGAGGGCCACATTACACAGAGCAGGGAGGGCTGTTGGAGGGCCGTATTAAACCGACCCCTGGGCCGTAAATGGCCCGCGGGCCGGACTTTGGACATGCCTGGTGTAGAGCATGAACCTGGGACAAATATACCTCCTATCCTGGACACATCCCTTAGTTATTCCTGACCTCCTGTCACAATATATATATATATATATATATATATATATATATATATGTGTGTGTGTGTATATATATACACACATATGTATATACATACCCACACACACACACACATATATATATATATACTCACACACATACTCACTGTATATATATATATATATATATATATATATATACACACACTGTATATATACAGTGTACATATTTACACTGTGTATACTGTATATATATATATATATATATATATATACACACATATACATGCATATATATACACATATGTATATACATACGCACACACACATATATATATATATATATATATATATATATATATACACACATACTCCCTGTATATATATATATATATATATATATATATATATACACACTGTATATATACACACATTATATATATATATATATATATATATAATTTTTTTAACATAGCTATCAACCAAACATACTATCTCCAAACTGACTTGGGCATTTTACCACCGTGTTAAATTCCAAGATCTTGTTGTAGTCACTTACTGTTGCTCCTTTAGTGCAGGGGTCTCCAAACTATGGCCCTCCATCTGTTGAAGTATTACAAAGTCCCATCATACCTCTACCTCTGGGAGTCTCGCCTGCAGTTGTCAGAGTCTTGCAAGGCCTCATGGGACTCCTCAACACATGGAGGGCCATAGTTTGGGGACCCGTGCTGCAGGCACACACACACATATATATATATATATATATACACATACTCCCTGTATATATATATATATATATATATATATACAGTCAGGAGGTCAATAAATATTGGGACATCGACACAATTCTAACATTTTTGGCTCTATACACCACCACAATGGATTTGAAATGAAACAAACAAGATGTGCTTTAACTGCAGCTTTAATTTGAGGGTATTTACATCCAAATCAGGTGAACGGTGTAGGAATTACAACAGTTTGCATATGTGCTTCCCACTTGTTAAGGGACCAGAGGTAATGGGACAATTGGCTTTTCAGCTGTTCCATGGCCAGGTGTGTGTTATTCCCTCATTATCCCAATTACAATGAGCAGATAAAAGGTCCAGAGTTCATTTCAAGTGTGCTATTTGCATTTGGAATCTGTTGCTGTCAACTCTCAAGATGAGATCCAAAGAGCTGTCACTATCAGTGAAGCAAGCCATCATTAGGCTGAAAAAACAAAACAAACCCATCAGAGAGATAGCAAAAACATTAGGCGTGGCCAAAACAACTGTTTGGAACATTCTTAAAAAGAAGGAACGCACCGGTGAGCTCAGCAACACCAAAAGATCCGGAAGACCACGGAAAACAACTGTGGTGAAGAATTCTTTCCCTGGTGAAGAAAACACCCTTCACAACAGTTGGCCAGATCAAGAACACTCTCCAGGAGGTAGGTGTATGTGTGTCAAAGTCAACAATCAAGAGAAGACTTCACCAGAGTGAATACAGAGGGTTCACCACAAGATGGAAACCATTGGTGAGCCTCAAAAACAGGAAGGCCAGATTAGAATTTGCCAAACGACATCTAAAAAAGCCTTCACAGTTCTGGAACAACATCCTATGGACAGATGAGACCAAGATCAACTTGTAGCAGAGTGATGGGAAGAGAAGAGTATGGAGAAGGAAAGGAACTAAGCATACCACCTCATCAGTGAAGCATGGTGGTGGTAGTGTCATGGCGTGGGCATGTATGGCTGCCGATGGAACTGGTTCTCTTATATTTATTGATGATGTGACTGCTGACAAAAGCAGCAGGATGAATTCTGAAGTGTTTCGGGCAATATTATCTGCTCATATTCAGCCAAATGCTTCACAACTCATTGGACGCCGCTTCACAGTGCAGATGGACAATGACCCAAAGCAGACTGCAAAAGCAACCAGAGTTTTTTAAGGGAAAGAAGTGGAATGTTGTGCAATGGCCAAGTCAATCACCTGACCTGAATCCGATTGAGCATGCATTTTACTTGCTGAAGACAAGACACACGCTCCTACACTTCCCATCCCCATGCCACCTTCCTCACCCTTCTCCTTCTCCTATCTGCTGGGGACATCTCCCCGAACCCTGGCCCCTCGCCACCTCACCCCTCCTCTAGGGACCCCCCTGCTCCCGCCAGCTGCCGTAACCCCCTCAACCTCATATCTGTGCCCCTTCTCCCCGCATCCATCCCCCCTCTCTCGGTTGCACTCCTGAACGCCCGCTCGGTCTGCAACAAACTTACTGCCATCCATGACCTCTTCATCTCCCGCTCCCTTAACCTCCTAGCCATCACCGAAACCTGGGAACAGGCCACTGACTCCACCTCCCCTGCGGCACTCTCCTATGGAGGTCTCGTCTGGTCCCATTCACCAAGACTGAGCGGTCACAAAGGTGGTGGGGTCGGCCTGCTCCTATCACCGCTGAGCACCTTCCAGGTCCTCCCTAATCCTCCCTCCCTAACCTTCTCCTCCTTCGAGGCTCACTGCATCCGGCTCTTCATCCCCACCCCCCTAAGGATCGCAGTGATCTACAGGCCGCCCGGATCCATACCCCGCTTCCTGGATGACTTCGCTGCCTGGCTTCCCTTCTTCCTCTCCTCTGAGCTACCAACCATCATCCTCGGGGACTTCAATATCCCCATCAACGACAACAGCCTGGCTACTTCCCAACTCCTCCACCTAACCTCCTCCTTCGCGCTCACACAGCACACTCAATCCTCCACCCACATCATTGGGAACACCCTGGACCTCGTCTTCTCCCACCTCTGTACCCTCAACCAGTTCTCTAACACCCCCTTCCCTCTCTCCGACCACCACCTCCTCACATTCTCCATCTCCCCTTCCCCTAACTCCCCCCCCCCCAGAGCGCCAAACCATCACCAGCCGCAACCTCCGCAACCTGAACCCGGCCCCCCTCCACTCAGCTGCCGACCGCTTACACGACAGCATCCTTCCACTGTCATGTCCTGACCTAGCCACTAACACGTACAACGACTCACTATCAGCTACCCTAGACTCTCTGGCACCCCTAACCACACGCTACATCAAACCCAGACCGCTCCAACCATGGCAGAACGACCACACTAAATGCCTCAAACGTCGCAGTCACGCGCTAGAGAGACTATGGCGCAAAACCAGGTCCCCCCGTTCATTCTCCCTCTACAAATCTGCCTTCCTCACTTACACCTCCTCCCTCCACGCCGCCAAGCAGGCTTACTTCGTAAACCTGATTAACACCCTCTCCTCCTGCCCTCGCCGACTCTTCTCCACCTTCAACTCCCTGCTCTCCCCCCCCCCTCCTCCACTCAGTACCTCACTCACCGCCCACAAAATTGCCACTCATTTCCATAACAAAATTGATGCAATCCGTCAGGACATAGTCAACTCGCAATCTACCTCCCCACCTAGCCTCCCCCCCCCTATCTCCCCCTCATCTCTTCCCTCCTCTGACCTCGCAACCGCACTGCCCCCCTCCACACCCAAGACCCCGCTTACCGTAACCCCACCAGCTCTGCACTCCTTCAGCCCTACTACCACTGAGGAAGTCACCAGGGTCTTCTCAGAAGCCCGCCTCACTACCTGCCCCCTGGACCCTATCCCCTCTCGACTCCTCCAGTCACCCCCCTCTTCCCTCATCTGCTCCCTCACCCACATCTTCAATCTCTCCCTCTCTACCGGCGTATTCCCCTCCCCCCTAAAGCATGCGCACATCACCCCCATACTCAAAAAGCCCTCCCTGGACCCCTCTGACCCAAACAACCTCAGACCCATCTCCCTGCTGCCACTCACTTCCAAACTCCTGGAGCGCTTAGTCTACAACCGCCTAAGCGCCCACCTAACTAACAACAACCTCCTTGATCCACTACAGTCCAGCTTCCGTCCCCTACACTCCACTGAAACCGCCCTCCTCAAAATCACCAACGACCTACTAACCGCCAAAGCCAAAGGCGACTACTCTGTCCTCCTCCTCCTGGACCTCTCCGCGGCCTTCGACACAGTTGACCACCCCCTCCTCCTTAATAAACTACTCTCCCTTGGCATCAGAGACACCGCTCTCTCCTGGTTCTCCTCGTACCTATCCCGACGCTCCTTCAGTGTCACCTACAATGGTGCCACCTCCCCCTCACTCCCCCTCTCTGTTGGGGTCCCCCAGGTCTCTGTCCTTGGACCCCTTCTCTTCTCCATCTACACCTCCTCCCTTGGCAAACTCATACACTCCCACGGCTTCAACTACCATCTCTATGCTGATGACACTCAAATTTACCTCTCCACCCCTCACCTCACCTCCACTTTCTCCGCCCGCATCACTCACCTCCTAAACGACATCTCTGACTGGATGTCGCTCCATTTCCTCAAACTCAACCTCTCCAAAACCGAGCTTCTCGTTTTCCCTCCTGCCCGCGCCCCCCCCCCCCCCATACTATCCATCACTACTAACATCACCACCATCAATCCCGCCCCGCAAGCCAAAGTCCTTGGAGTCATTCTGGACTCTAACCTCTCCTTCCAACCTCATGTCAAATCACTCACAAACACATGCAGACTCCACCTCCGCAATATCGCCAAAATACGCTCCTCCCTTACCCCAGACACCACTAAACTACTTGTGCACTCCCTGATTATCTCACGCCTTGACTACTGCAACTCCCTCCTCACCGGCCTACCCCAGTGCAGGCTCTCCCCGCTTCAGACCATCCTCAACTCAGCGGCTAGACTCATCCACCTCACCACCCGCTCCACCTCTGCCACCCCCCTCTGCCTCTCCCTCCACTGGCTCCCTATCGCCCAACGCATCAAATTCAAACTACTCACTCTGACCTACAAAGCCATTCACAACACTGCCCCTAACTACCTCACCAACCTGATTCCCAAGTACCACCCTACCCGTACCCTTCGCTCTTCACAGGACCTCCTTCTATCTTGCTCCCTGGTCTCCTCCTCACACGCACGTCTGCAAGACTTCTCCAGGTCCTCCCCCATCCTCTGGAACTCACTACCCCAATCCATCAGACTGTCACCTTCCCTCCTCACCTTTAGGCGCTCCCTGAAAACCCACCTCTTCAGGGAAGCCTACCCCACCCTCACCTAACTGCTGCTCTCCTTCACTCCTCCTACCACTCCATCCCCCACAGCCACTTCCTCCTGTACCACTACCCCCTCCCTCCTAGACTGTAAGCTCGAAAGAGTAGGGCCCTATAACCCCTCGTGTGCTGTTTGTACTTGCTGTAATGTTTCATGTATTGTCCCCCCCTCTATTGTACAGCGCTGAGCAAACCCTTTGGCGCTATATAAACTCAATGTAATAATAATAATAATAATAAAGTATTAAAAAGTGAAAGTTTGATTTATGATTATTATTCTGTCCTATTACTTTTGGTCCCTTAACATGTGGGAGGCACATATGCAAACTGTTGTAATTCCTACACCGCTCACCTGATTTGGATGTAAATACCCTCAAATTAAAGCTGACAGTCTGCAGTTAAAGCACATCTTGTTCGTTTCATTTCAAATCCATTGTGGTGGTGTATAGAGCCAAAAGTGTTAGAATTGTGTCGATGTCCCAATATTTATGGACCTGACTGTATATATACACACATTACATATATATTTCTATATATAAATATATATATATATATATATATATAATTTTTTTAACATAGCTAGCAACCAAATATACTATCTCCAAACTGACTTGGGCATTTTACCACCATATTAAATTTCCCAGATCTTGTTGTAGTCAGTTACTTTTGGTCCTGTAGTGCAGGGGTCTCCAAACTATGGCTCTCCATCTGTTGAAGTATTACAAAGTCCCATCATGTCTCTGCCTCTGGGAGTCTCGCCTGCGGCTGTCAGAGTCTTGCAAGGCCTCATGGGACTCCTCAACGCATGGAGGGCCATAGTTTGGGGACCCGTGCTGTAGTGCATTGCCAATTTTTTTCAGCCATTTAAAAAGAAATCCCACAGTTGCCTAGTTGACGTGTGTGCCATGAACGACTAAACAAAGACATTAACACCATACATTTGTATCAGTACACAATATCATTACTTTGCTAATGTTGATAATTAATGACATTCTGGTTTAGGGAAAAAAAAAAGATTGGTTTACATCGTTAATGTGATCTTATAAAAACTTTTTATGGTCCTGTTAAATCACGGGGGAAATTCTAGCTTGTAAGTTCTTCCCCCGGAGGGGGCACCATAAAGAACATTCGAGCGATCAGCACCCCGACCATATTCTTCGGGAATAATAGGATAGCCAATGGCTCTGCAATTAAGTCAAATGATGATAAGGATCCATTTCACTCCATGCAAATTAAAAAAAAAGGATAAAAGCCTCTACGAGATAAAACAACTGCCCGCGGCAATGCCACATGGACGGAGTCCAGCGAAGGAAATTGAAGAAAGAAATTTATAGCTGTTCTGACAATAAAGAGAATAAAAAAACTTATTTCAAAGCTTCCTGTAGGCACAAAAAAGTCTAAGTGATAGTTTAGCATTGTTTTAGTTACTAAATAAAAATGATGAATACTTCCAGCCAGTGCGGCTTGTCTCCTTCCAACAGAAAAGATATATTTAGGCAAAAAAAAAGCAATACAAATAGTTATAGTAAATGGAAAACCAGTAAATTCAGTTACAAAATAATTCAGCTATCCGGAGACTTTCCCATAAAATAGGGTGAATGGATGATTTTATTTTCCCCTGGGTGGTGGGGGTTGCAAAGGTCGGGGTGCAAATTTTAAAGAGGCCCTGTCACCAACTTAAATTACAGGACAAATCTCAGAAAATTTAACCACTTCCAGTCCGGACACTTTCACCCCTTCCTGCCCAGGCCAATTTTCAGCTTTCAGCGCTATCACACTTTGAATGACGATTGCGCCGTCATGCAACACTGTATCCATATGAATTTTTTAGCATTTTTTTGAGACAGATAAAGCTTTATTTTGGTTGTATTTATTCACCACTGGGATTTTTATTTTTGTACTATATAAATGAAAAAGTCCAAAAATTTTGAAAAAAAAAGTGTTTTTCTTTTGCAAATAAATAATCTTCATAAATCTTGGCCAAAATGTATTAATATATCTTTTTAGAAAAAAAAAACAAAAAAAAAAACCCCAAATTAGTTTATAACCAAAAATTATAATTTTTCAAACATTTTGACATTTTTATTTAATTTTTTTTATATTATTATTGATTTTTTTTAACATACTGTCACCCTAGCAGTACAGTGTCACCATGGTGACACTGTACTACTTGTGGGGGGTGATGAAGATTTATTTATTTTTTTTACACTGATTGCTTTTACACCAATAAAGGCTATACAAGCAATCATTTCTCCTTCTCTCTGGCTGCATTCCTACAGCCATTGAGAAATACTGTGTGAGCTGTGATTGGTCACAGCTTGTCACATGGTACGAGGCTGTTGTGAATAGCCCTGTACCATGTGATCTCTGTGATCATTCACAGATTTCACTAGCAGGGGCAGACTGACAACTCATGGGGCCCCCGGGCAATAGGGGATCATGGGGCCCCTGTGTCCTTGCCCAAATTCAAAAAAGCCTATGAAAAAGGTACCAGGGGCATCTCATGGGGCCCCCTACTGACCCCGGGCCCTTGGGCAGTGCCCAAGTTTCCAAATGGTCAGTCCGCCCCTGTTCACTAGTAGTAAGCAATGATGTCAGAAGTGACATCTTGCTTTCTACTCTGCATGTGATCACTGATTGGCCAATCAGGGATCACATGAACCAGGACCTCACACAGAGTGTCCTCCAGACACAGCGGGCACCGGATCGCGGTGTCGCACGCTCCCAGGGAGCGTGCACAGACAGGGAAGCGGGAGGATGTTTATAAATGGCCACCCGCTCCTGCACTGCTCCCGTCCGGCCCATGTACATAAACAGCCGGACAGGAGCAGTGCAGGAGCGGGTGGCCATTTATAAACATCCTCCCGCTTCCCTGTCTGTGCGCACTCCCTGGGAGCACGCGACACCGCGATCCGGTGCCCGCTGTGTCTGGAGTAGTTAAAGTAGTTAAAGTAGTTAAAGTGGTTGTAAACCTCAGACATAACATATGAACAAAGCACATCCCTCTATAGTGTGTACTTGCCTCAATCCAGAGCACAAAGTGTCATTTCTGTCTGCTGCCTCATTCCTCTTCTATCATCATGAGTCACTTCTGACAAGGTTAACTGACACCAACAGAAAAATGGTGACAGGGGAGGGACCTGCAGCAGATTGACAGCTTCAGCTCTGTTCCTGTGTCTGAGTGAAGGGGGTGTGTTCCTTCTCTCCAATCAGCTCTCTGACCTCTTCACACTGAGCTCGGCAGAGTGTAACTTCAGCTTCCTGCCCCCTTTGTTTCTGAACTTTCAGACAAGCTTTATAAATTCAGCACAGATGTAGAGAAGAGAAGACCGCAGATAAATAGGTACAACGTATGTAGGAGGCTTTGTTTCAGGCTTTTCATTGGATATATGTGAGGGTTTACAACCGCTTTAGGCTTTAGTTGCAATGTTTTTACTTTCCATGAGCAATTTTGACATGAAATGTGTCTCTGGGTTTTCCAGAGAGCCGACACTCCAGAAAGTGTCAATTCCCGAGAATAGCCCATTCCCTCCTTGCATGTCGTATCCATCTTCCCTTCTGAGAGTGTCTGTGTTGGCCCAGCTCCTCTGCCCCCCCTCCATCACCTTCCTACATAAACTTTGTTGCAGCTGTTTGGGGGGAGGAGCAAAGGGGAGTGCTATAGAGCACGGGTGTCAAACTGGCGGCCCTCCAGCTGTTGCCAAACTACAAGTCCCATGAGGCATTGCAAGATTGACAGTTACAAGCATGACTCCCAAGGACAGAGGCATGATGGGACTTGTAGTTTCACAACAGCTGGAGGGCCGCCAGCTCATTCACACGGGGGCTGAGAGCCGTACGCAGCCAATGAGGCATGAGTCTATGCGGTCGGAGCCGCTTGCAGGCAGCCTATGTAAGTGGATGGAGATGCAGCGGCTGCACAGACACAGCTACACGTCCTAATTGGGCAGACATGCAAAAACAGGAGGGCAGCCACGTATGTCAAATTAGGACACGTAGCCACTGCATCTCCATTCACATAACCTGCCGCACAGCTCCAGCCACATAAATAATATCTCTCTCATGCTGTACGGATCGTAGCGCCCCCAGCTGACTGAGGCAAGACATGTAAATAACATGCAGAACATTTCTTACAGCCTCATTTATGGAAATTAATGGCCTAACAACAGGCCTCTTTAATAATGCACTTGTCATTTCTCATGGTTTTTTTTTATTTGATTAGCAGACAAAAAATGTTTTTATAATAGTTTTTATAATTTGATAATAAATATTATAAGATAATGAATAATAAGAATAATAATAAATATATAAATGCTCAAATATGCCTGATGACAGGGTCTCTCGAATAATGAAGTTGTCATGTCTTCTCTTGTTTTTATTAAAAATTGATTAGCGGACAATTTTTTTTTTATAATTTTATAATAAATATTAGAATATAATGAATAATAATAATCATAAATATATAAATGCTCAGATATGCCTGATAACAAGGTCTCTTGAATAATGCAGTTGTCATGTCTTCTCTTGTTTTTTATAAAAAATTGATTAGCAGACAAAAATGTTTTTATAATTTTATAATAAATATTAGAATATAATGAATAATAATAATCATCATATATAACTAAATGCTCAGATATGCCTGATGACAGGGTCTCTTGAATAATGCAGTTGTCATGTCTTCTCTTGTTTTTATTAAAAATTGAATAGCGGACAAACATGTTTTTATAATAGTTTTTATAATTTTATAATAAATATTAGAATATAATGAATAAGAATAATAATAAATATATAAACGCTCAGATACAGTCAGGTCCATAAATATTGGGACATCGACACAATTCTAACATTTTTGGCTCTATACAACACCACAATGGATTTGAAATGAAACGAACAAGATGTGCTTTAACTGCAGACTGTCAGCTTTAATTTGAGGGTATTTACATCCAAATCAGGTGAACGGTGTAGGAATTACAACAGTTTGCATATGTGCCTCCCACTTGTTAAGGAACCAAAAGTAATGGGACAAAATAATAATCATAAATCAAACTTTGCAGTCAATTACAGCCTGAAGTCTGGAACGCATAGACATCACCAGACGCTGGGTTTCATCCCCGGTGATGCTCTGCCAGGCCTCTACTGCAACTGTCTTCAGTTCCTGCTTGTTCTTGGGGCATTTTCCCTTCAGTTTTGTCTTCAGCAAGTGAAATGCATGCTCAATCGGATTCAGGTCAGGTGATTGACTTGGCCATTGCATAACATTCCACTTCTTTCCCTTAAAAAACTCTTTGGTTGCTTTTGCAGTCTGCTTTGGGTCATTGTCCATCTGCACTGTGAAGCGTCCAATGAGTTGTGAAGCATTTGGCTGAATATGAGCAGATAATATTCCCGAAACACTTCAGAATTCATCCGGCTGCTTTTGTCAGCAGTCACATCATCAATAAATACAAGAGAACCAGTTCCATTGGCAGCCATACATGCCCACGCCATGACACTACCACCACCATGCTTCACTGATGAGGTGGTATGCTTAGGATCATGAGCAGTTCCTTTCCTTCTCCATACTCTTCTCTTCCCATCACTCTGGTACAAGTTGATCTCGGTCTCATCTGTCCATAGGATGTTGTTCCAGAACTGTGAAGGCTTTTTTACATGTCGTTTGGCAAATTCTAATCTGGCCTTCCTGTTTTTGAGGCTCACCAATGGTTTCCATCTTGTGGTGAACCCTCTGTATTCACTCTGGTGTAGTCTTCTCTTGATTGTTGACTTTGACACACATACACCTACCTCCTGGAGAGTGTTCTTGATCTGGCCAACTGTTGTGAAGGGTGTTTTCTTCACCAGGGAAAGAATTCTTCGGTCATCCACCACAGTTGTTTTCCATGGTCTTCCGGGTCTTTTGGTGTTGCTGAGCTCACCCGTGCGTTCCTTATTTTTAAGAATGTTCCAAACAGTTGTTTTGGCCACGCCTAATGTTTTTGCTATCTCTCTGATGGGTTTGTTTTGTTTTTTCAGCTTAATGATGGCTTGCTTCACTGATAGTGACAGCTCTTTGGATCTCATCTTGAGAGTTGACAGCAACAGATTCCAAATGCAAATAGCACACTTGAAATGAACTCTGGACCTTTTATCTGCTCATTGTAATTGGGATAATGAGGGGATAACACACACCTGGCCATGGAAGAGCTGAGAAGCCAATTGTCCCATTACTTTTGGCCCCTTAATAAGTGGGAGGCACATATGCAAACTGTTGTAATTCCTACACCGTTCACCTGATTTGGATGTAAATACCCTCAAATTAAAGCTGAGAGTCTGCAGTTAAAGCACATCTTGTTTTTTCATTTCAAATCCATTGTGGTGGTGTATAGAGCCAAAAATGTTAGAATTGTGTTGATGTCCCAATATTTATGGACCTGACTGTATGTCTGATGACAGGGTCTCTTGAATAATGCAATTGTCATGTCTTTTCTTTTTTTTTTTTTAAATTGATTAGCAAACAAAAATGTTTTTATAATTTTATAATAAATATTATAATATAATGAATAATAATCATCATAAATAACTAAATGCTCAGATATGCCTGATGACAGGGTCTCTTGAATAATGCAGTTGTCATGTCTTCTCTTGTTTTTATTAAAAATTGATTAGCGGACAAAATGTTTTATAATAGTTTTTAGAATTTGATAATAAATATTAGAATATAATGAATAATAATAATAATGATAAATAACTAAATGCTCAGATATGCCTGATGACAGGGTCTCTTGAATAATGCAGTTGTCGTGTCTTTTCTTGTTTTTTATTAAAAATTGATTAGCAGACAAATTTTTTTTTAGAATTTTATAATAAATATTAGAATATAATTATTATTATTATTATTACATCGAGTTTATATAGCGCCAAAGGGTTTGCTCAGCGCTGTACAATAGGGGGGACAATACATGGCACAGTACAACAATAACAAACAACGTACGAGGGGTAAGAGGGCCCTACTCTTTCGAGCTTACAATCTAGGAGAGAGGGGGTAGTGGTACAGGAGGAAGTGGCTGAGGGGAATGAGGGGTGGGAGGAAAGGGAGAATGGCCGTTAGGTGAGGGTGGGGTAGGCTTCCCTGAAGAGGTGGGTTTTGAGGGAGCGCCTGAATGTGAGGAGGGAAGGCGACAATCTGATGGATTGGGGCAGTGAGTTCCAGAGGATGGGGGAGGACCTGGAGAAGTCTTGCAGTCGTGCATGGGAGGAGGAGACCAGGGAGCAGGATAGAAGGAGGTCCAGTGAGGAGCGAAGGGTACGGGTAGGGTGGTACTTGGGGATCAGGTTGGTGAGGTAGACAAGGGCAGCGTTGTGAATGGCTTTGTAGGTCAGGGTTAGAAGTTTAAATTTGATGCGTTGGGCAATCGGGAGCCAGTGGAGGGATAGGCAGAGGGGGGTGGCAGAGGTGGAGCGGGTGGTGAGGTGGATGAGTCTAGCCGCTGAGTTCAGGATGGTCTGGAGCGGGAAGAGCCTGCACTTGGGTAGGCCGGTGAGAAGAGAGTTGCAGTAGTCAAGGCGTGAGATAGTCAGGGAGTGTACTAGAAGTTTGGTGGTGTCTGGGGTGAGGAAGGTACGTATCTTGGCAATGTTGAGGAGGTGGAGCCTGCATGAGTTTGTAAGTGATTTGACATGAGGTTGGAAGGAAAGGTTCGAGTCAAGAATGACGCCAAGGACTTTGGCTTGCGGGGCAGGAATGATAGTGGTGTTGTTGGTGATGATGGATAGGATGGGGGGGGGTGTGGGCAGGGGGAAAGACGAGGAGCTCAGTTTTGGAGAGGTTAAGCTTGAGGAAATGGAGCGACATCCAGTCTGAGATGTAGTTTAGGAGGTGAGTGATGCGGGTGGAGATAGTGGGGGTGAGGTGGGGGGTGGAGAGGTAGATTTGGGTGTTGTCAGCGTAGAGGTGATAGTTGAAGCCGTGGGAGTGTATGAGTTTGCCCAGGGAGGAGGTGTAGATGGAGAAGAGAAGGGGTCCAAGGACAGAGCCTTGGGGGACCCCAACAGAGAGGGGGAGGGAGGGAGAGGTGGCACCATTGTAGGTGATGCTGAAGGAGCATCGGGATAGGTAGGATGAGAACCAGGAGAGAGCGGTATCTCTGATGCCAAGGGAGAGTAGTTTATTAAGGAGGAGGGGGTGGTCAACTGTGTCGAAGGCCGCGGAGAGGTCCAGGAGAAGGAGGACAGAGTAGTCGCCCTTGGCTTTGGCGGTTAGTAGGTCGTTAGTGATTTTGAGGAGGGCAGTTTCGGTGGAGTGTAGGGGACGGAAGCCGGACTGTAGTGGGTCAAGGAGGTTATTGTCAGTAAGGTGGGAGCTTAGGCGATCATAGACTATGCGCTCAAGGAGCTTGGAGGTGAGTGGCAGCAGGGAGATGGGTCTGAGGTTGTTGGGGTCATCATAAATAACTAAATGCTCAGATATGCCTGATGACAGGGTCTCTTGAATAATGCAGTTGTCATGTCTTTTCTAGTTTTTTATTAAAAATTGATTAGCATACAAAAATGTTTTTATAATTTTATAATAAATATTAGAATATAATGAATAATAATAATCATCATAAATAACTAAATGCTCAGATATGCCTGATGACAGGGTCTTTTGAATAATGCAGTTGTCATGTCTTCTCTTGTTTTTATTAAAAATTGATTAGCGGCCAAAAATGTTTCTTGAATAATACAGTTGTCATTACTTCTCTTGATTTTATTAAAAACTGATTTGCAGATAAAATGTTTTCTTTTTTTTTTTATAAAAAAATAATTTATTATAATGGATAATAATATTAAAAAATAAAGGCTCAAATATTGAAATGAATAGTCCTGATGACAGGGTCTCTTGAATAATGCAGTTGTCATTTCTTCTCTTGTTTTTATTAAAAACTGATTTGCAGGTAAAATGTTTTTCTTTTCTTTTTTATAAAAAAATAATTTATTATAAGGAATACTAACAATATTAAAAAATAAAGGCTCAAGTATTGAAATGAATAGTCTTGATGACAGGGTCTCTTGAATAATACAGTTGTCATTACTTCTCTTGATTTTATTAAAAACTGATTTGCAGATAAAATGTTTTCCTTTTTTTTTTTTTATAAAAAAATAATTTATTATAATGAATACTAATAGTATTAAAAAATAAAGGCTCAAATATTGAAATGAATAGTCCTGATGACAGGGTTTCTTGAATAATACAGTTGTCATTACTTCTCTTGATTTTATTAAAAGCTTTGCAGATAAAATGTTTTCCTTTTTTTTATAAAAAAATAATTTATTATAATGAATACTAATAATATTAAAAAATAAAGGCTCAAATATTGAAATGAATAGTCCTGATGACAGGGTTTCTTGAATAATACAGTTGTCATTACTTCTCTTGATTTTATTAAAAACTGATTTGCAGATAAAATGTTTTCCTTTTTTTTTATAAAAAAAATAATTTATTATAATGAATACTAATAATAATAAAAAATAAAGACTCAAATATTGAAATGAATAGTCTTGATTGACAGGGTCTCTTGAATAATACAGTTGTAATTTCTTCTCTTGATTTTATTAAAAACTGATTTGCAGATAAAATGTTTTCCTTTTTTATAACAAAATAATTTATTATAATGAATACTAATAATATTAAAAAATAAAGGCTCAAATATTGAAATGAATAGTCCTGATGACAGGGTCTCTTGAATAATGCAGTTGTCATTTCTTCTCTTGTTTTTATTAAAAACTGGTTTGCAGGTAAAATGTTTTCCTTTTTTTTTTATAAAAAATAATTTATTATAATGAATACTAATAATATTAAAAAATAAAGGCTCAAATATTGAAATGAATAGTCCTGATGACAGGGTCTCTTGAATAATGCAGTTGTCATTTCTTCTCTTGTTTTTATTAAAAACTGGTTTGCAGGTAAAATGTTTTCCTTTTTTTTTTATAAAAAATAATTTATTATAATGAATACTAATAATATTAAAAAATAAAGGCTCAAATATTGAAATGAATAGTCCTGATGACAGGGTCTCTTGAATAATGCAGTTGTCATTTCTTCTCTTGATTGTATTAAAAACTGATTTGCAGATAAAATGTTTTCCTTTTTTTTTATAAAAATTTTTTTTATTATAATGAATACTAATAATAAAAAATAAAGGCTCAAATATTGAAATGAATAGTGGTGATGACAGGGTTTATTGAATAATGCAGTTGTCATTTCTTCTCTTGTTCTTATTAAAAACTGATTTGCAGATAAAATGCTTTCCTTTTTTTTACAAAAAAAATTTATAATAAATAGTATAATATGATTATTAATAATAATAATAATAATAATAATAATAATAATAAAATAACTGCTCATATATTGAAATTATAACCAAAAAGGTTGAGTATCTGGCTGCTCGTCCCTATATGAATGCCTATACCCAAAGAACCCCCAGTGGGACTCTAATGCAGCAATAGGATGATACATATATTGAAAGAGACATTTTGTTAAAAGATTTTTATAAGCGTTATTACATACACATTTCCATTGTAATATTAAATACATAATTTCTAAAAATAATATTGCTCTGACAGTATTCTTACAAGAGAACTCGTAATACAAGAATATGAAACCACACAGAAAAGAGAGAAAATACCCCAAGGTGTTTCCATCATTCCACATTCTAAATCTTCCTCAGGGGGCATGAGAGACAAAGGACTTTCTAGTAAATATATAAACAATCATAAATGAGTATAACAAAAAAAATTAAATAAATAAACAGATAATCAAAAATCAAAAAGATTTTATCACATAACCCGAAAAAAGTTTTACTTACAAAAACATACGTCAGAGCAAAAGAGAGGATGACTTCCAAGCAGGGGAGGACTGGCCATTTGGAAACTCGGGCACTGCCCGAGGGCCCGGGGTCAGTAGGGGGCCCCATGAGATGCCCCTGGTACCTTTTTCATAGGCTTTTTTGAGTTTGGGCAAGGACATGGGGGCCCCATGATCCCCTATTGCCCGGGGGCCCCATGAGTTCTCAGTCCGCCCCTGCTTCCAAGATGAGAGGCTGGACACCATGTTCCGGCGGGCTGCATCATCCAAGAGGGCAAGAGTGGTCAGATGTAAGTCACCAGACAACAAGGACTGACAGAGGGGCACCAGAACATCCCCCACAATGGGACTAAAGATGGTATGAAAAACAGAATATATTAAATTCCAAATCATCAGACCAAAGGGATATACAGTTGTGCTTTGTATCCCGAACAATTCTTCTGGCAGTTGTGGCTGCAATCTTTCTTGGTCTACCTGACCTTGGCTTGGTATCAAGAGATCCCCGAACTTTCCGCTTCTTAACCACTTGCCTACCAGGCACTTATACCCCCTTATTTACCAGGCCAATTTTCAGCTTTCAGCGCTGCCGCACTTTGATTGACAATTGCGCGGTCATGCAACATTGTACCCATATGAAATTTTGATCATTTTTTTCTCACAAATAGAGCTTTCTTTTGGTGGTATTTAATCGCCACTGGGTGCTTTACTTTTTGCGCTAAAAATAAAAAAAGTGTGAAAAAATTTGAAAAAAAAAAAAAAAGTTTCTTTGTTTCTATTATAAAATTTTTCAAACAGGTAATTTTTCTCCTTCACTGATGTGCGTTGATGAGGCAGCACTGATGGGCACTGATAGGCGGCACTGATGGGCACTGATAGGCAGCACTAAAGGGCACTGATAGGCAGTACTAATGAGGTGGCACGAATAGGCGGCACTGATAGGCAGTACTAATGAGGTGGCATGGATAGGCGGCACTGATAGACAGCACTAATGAGGTGTCACGGATAGGCGGCACTAATATGCAGCACTGATAGGCGGCACTGATAGGTGACACTGATGATGGGTACTGATAGACGGCACTGACTGGCATCACTGCTGGGCACTGACTGGCACAACCCCTGGGCACTGACTGGTAGCACTGACTGGCAGCACTGCTGGGCTGCACTGGTGGGTGGGCACAGGTGGGTGGCACTGGTGGGCACAGGTGGGTGGGCACAGGTGGGTGGCACTGCTGGGCACAGGTAGGTGGCACTTCTGGGCACAGGTAGGTGGCACTGCAGAGTGGCAATGGTGGATGCACTGCTGGGCACAGGTGGGTGCACTTCTGGGCACAGGTGGGCGGAG
This sequence comes from Staurois parvus, assembly GCF_062004578.1. Lineage (NCBI taxonomy): Eukaryota > Metazoa > Chordata > Amphibia > Anura > Ranidae > Staurois > Staurois parvus. The sequence goes on from NW_028317915.1 coordinate 1,767,427, forward strand.
CTAGTGGGCGCACTGCTGGGCACAGATGGGCGGAACTTGCGGGCGGCACTGCTGGGCACCGATCATTAGGGCACTGATCATCAGTGCCCTGATGATCGGTGCCGATCCCTGCTCTGACAACTGCCGGTTCTCGGCAGTACTTTCCTCACGATCTGACAGTGTGAGGAAAGTGCAGCCGAGAACCGGCACTTGCATTTTCCTTTGATCAGCGTGTCATTGGACACCGCTGATCACGTGGTAAAAGGCCGCTGTGACCATAGGACACAGCGATCACGGAGATCGCGGGGTGCGCGTCCCCTGCGGCGCGCAGGAGAGCGCATTCTGGGAGGACGTCATATGATGTCCACTCAGAACTGGCCGGCCGCAGTGCAGCCGTCATTCGGCTATCTGCGGTCGGCTACTAGTTAATAGGTGATTTAACAGTACTGATTGGCATATTCAAGGCTTTGGACGTCTTTTTATGTCCTTTTCCATCTTTATAAAGTTCCATTACCTTGTTACGCAGGACTTTTGACAGTTCTTTTATGATCCCCATGGCTCAGTATCTAGTCTAGTCAGTGCTTCCATGTAAGAGCTAACAAACTCATTGACTATTTATACACTGACACTAATTGCAATTTTAAAAGCCACAGATGTGGAACATTAACCTCTAATTGGCATTGTAACCCGTGTGTGTCACCTTGTGGGTCTGTACCAAGGCCAAACATTCCAGGGGGTGGAGACTTCTGATCCAGGGGGCAGAGACTTCTGATCCGAGGGGGTGGAGACTTCTGATCTGGGGGGTGGAGACTTCTGATCTGGGCCATTTGGGTGATTTCTGTTATCATTATGATTTAAAAAGGAGCCAAACAACTATGTGATAATAAATGGCTTCATATGATCATCATCCTTCAATAAAAGAGCATTTTTTGGCGTGATCAGTCAGATTTTCAATATCAATGCCAAAATTTCACAATTTCTGCCAGGGGAGGGAAACTTTTGAGCACAACTGTACCTAATAAAAGAATATGCATTCAAGAATGGTCCATAAAGAATATATCAAGAGGTTAAACTGACCGTGTCTTGAGCAGGCCTGCAGGTCTCAGCGATCCATCTTTCTCTGCAGATGGGGGCCCCCACCGGCTCTTCGGTCTGGATTCGGCTTCCCATCTAGTCTCCAGCTTACAGATTGGCTCACTGGACAGCGTGGCAAGACTGACGATCAGCCGACTCTTTCCGCTTCTCCTTCCTCTCTGTCGCTGGCTTCGTGGCCTGGTCCAATACTACAGCCATCAGCTCACTTCCTCCTCTCTCACTTCCTGTCTCCTGGGCTTTGAGATATATATGCCCTCGCCCACACGCCAGCTCCTCTGGGAAATGTATTTTCTAAAAGAACTGCTCCTTAGCAAAGTCCCGCATTTCAGCATACAAGTCCCATATGGCTGTTCTTCAACATATGATTTTTGCTGTTCTGCAGGACACTGCCCTCTTGTGTTGGCTTCAACATCCTGCATTAGACATTTATAGCAGGGTGTTACACAAGGAAGGGACAAGATGATGCTGGGTGTCCCCAAGACAGGAAATGAGGCGGGCTCTTTCTGATTTGCTTCAGTTTCTCAAGTACATTGGGAAAAGCTCTCAGTGTGCAGTGAAATATGAGCAGGGGCGGACTGACAACTCATGGGGCCACTGGGCAATAAGAGATAATGGGGCCCCCTGTGTCTCCACCTACATTCAAGCCAAAGCCACACCCACACAACACCCCACCTACATATTGCAGCTCAGCTGCATAGAAAGGGCATTAAAGATAATTAAAAAAAAACATTTTTAAAAATGGCGTGGGGTTCCCCCCAAGATCCATATCAGACCCTGATCTGAGCATGCAGCCCAACAGGTCAGTAAAGGGGGGATCTGGTATGGGTTTTGAGTGGAACCCCCCTGCGAAAATAAAAACAAAAATGGCATGGGGTCCCCCCAAAATCCATATCAGACCCTGATCTGAGCATGCAGCCCAGCAGGTCAGGAAAGGGGGGATCTGGTATGGGTTTTGAGTGGAACCCCCATGCCAAAATAAAATAAAATGGCGTGGGGTCCCCCCCAAGATCCATATCAGACCCTGATCTGAGCATGCAGCTCGGCAGGTCAGGAAAGGGGTGGGTCTGGTATGGGTTTTGCGGAGAACTCCATTCCAAAATTTTAAAAAAATGGTGTGGGGTTCCCCCCAAGATCCATATCAGACCCTGATCCGAGCATGCAGCCCAGCAGGTCAGGAAAGGGGGGGGACGAGCGGGTGCCCCCCCCTCCTGAACTATTCCAGGCCACATTCCCTCAGCATGGGGGGTGCTTTGGGGAAGTCTCCCCATAAGCACCTTGTCCCCATATTGATGGGGACAAAGGCCTCTTCCCCACAACCCTGGCCTGTGGTTGTGGGGGGTCTGCAGGCAGGGGGCTTTTTGGAATCTGGGGTCCCCCCTTATTTATACCCTTCATGCTGAGGACATGTGACCTGGTATGGTTCAGGAGGGGGGCTTTCGCTTGTCCCCCCCCTTTCCAGACCTGCCAGGCTGCATTTTCAGATAAAGGTCTGGTATGGATTTTGGGGGGGACCCCCAAGCCACTTTTGTTTTTAAATTTTGGCGTGGGAGTTCTCCTCAAACTGCATACCAGACCCAAAGTGCTTGGTATGGATGGAGGGGGCCCCACGCCGTTTTTATTTTAAAATTTTGGCGTGGGAATTCCCCCTCAAACTGCATACCAGACCCAAAGTGCTTGGTATGGATAGAGGGGGGCCCCACGCCATTTTTATTTTTTAATTTTGGCGTGGGAGTTCCCCTCAACATGCATACTAGACCCAAATGGGTTGGTATGGATAGAGGGGGGCCCCACGCCGTTTTTTATTTATAATTTTGGCATGGGAGTTCCCCTCAACATGCATACTAGACCCAAATGGGTTGGTATGGATTGAGGGGGGCCCCACGCCGTTTTTTTTTTTATAATTTTGGCGTGAGAGTTCCCCTTAACATGCATACTAGACCCAAATGGGTTGGTATGGATGGAGGGGGGCCCCACGCCGTTTTTTATTTATAATTTTGGCGTGGGAGTTCCCCTCAACATGCATACTAGACCCAAATGGGTTGGTATGGACAGAGGGGGGCCCCACACCGTTTTTTATTGATAATTTTGGCGTGGGAGTTCCCTCAACATGCATACCAGACCCAAATGGGTTGGTATGGATGGAGGGGGACCCCACGCCGTTTTTTAAATTATTTTTTTAACCACTTCCCAACCGGCCGTTGCATATAAACGGCCGGACGGTGGCAGTGCAGGGTCGGGTGGCCGTTTATAAACCCCTGGGAGCGCGCAGCACCGCGATCCGGGGCCCGCTGTGTCCTCCGGACACAGTGAAACACCGATCGTTGGACGGGACCTCTGTATGAGGTCCCAATCATGTGATCACTGATTGGCCAATCAGTGATCACATGCAAAGTAGTAAGCAAGATGTCACTTGTGACATCATTGCTTACTACGTGTGAAATTTGTGAATGATCACAGAGGTCACATGGTACAGGGCTATTCACAACAGCCTTGTACCATGTGACAAGCTGTGACCAATCACAGCTCACTCAGTACTTCTCAATGGCTGCAAGAATGCACACAGAGAGAAAGAGAAATGATTGCTTTTACATCCTATATGGGTGTAAAAGCAATGTGTAAAAAAAAAAAAACAAATCTTCATCACCCCCCACAAGTAGTACAGTGTCACCATGGTGACACTGTACTGCTAGGGTGACAGTATGTAAAAAAAAAAAATAAATAAAAAATAATAATATAAAAAAATAAAATAAAAATGTAAAAAAAAAGGTTTAAAAATTATAATTTTTGTTATAAACTAATTTTGATTTTTTTTTTTTACTAAAAAGATAACGGAATAAATTTTGGCAAAGATTTATGATGAAATATTATTTATTTGCAAAATTTTATAAAAAAAAAACCTTTTTTTCAAAATTTTTGGACTTTTTCATTTACATAGCAAAAAAAATAAAAATCCCAGTGGTGAATAAATACCACCAAAATAAAGCCTTATCTGTTTAAAAAAAAAGGTAAAAAATTCATTTGGGTACAGTGTTGCATGACTGCGCAATTGTCATTCAAAGCGTGATAGCGCTGAAAGCTGAAAATTGCCCTTGTCAGGAAGGGGGTAAAAGTGTCCGGTCTTGAAGTGGTTAATTGCCGGCAATTCTTTCTTTTACATTCAGCTGGGGAACCCCTCTGACATCTGAAACATTAACACATGTTTTTCATTACTAAAATACCGCATGACTTGATAAAATAACTCCTGCGATATTTTAGTAGCGTTTTTGGTGAATTCAAAAGCTTTTTTTTTTAAATGCTATGAGGTATCCTATCGCATACTCGGATGCGGTAAGATACTGCTTAGTGAATTGTCCCCCTACTGACCCCGGGCCCTCGGGCAATGCCCCGAATGGTCAGTCCGCCCCTGAATACAAGTATGTCTTTTCAGTCCAGGAGAAGAGCCGATACAACTCTACAAGACTGAAAGGAAGACTGAAGCTCAGTTTTAAGATTTAAAAAGTGAAGTAACTATTGGAGCTCAGCATAGGCTAAAAAAAAAAAAAGTAAAAAAAAAAAACCCAAATATAAAAAAATGTAATTCTAAAGAATAAAACTGATTCCAAATAACTAAATAATGAACATGACACGTTCATAAATAGAAATTCAGCAAGCCGTTACATCAAAGGAAACATTATTAGAATTTATATAGAAGTAGGTTTTTTTTTTTGTTTGGTTTTTTTTTTTTTTTTTACATAAAAAGCCAGCCTCGTGTGGATATTTCCAGCTGAACAGATGCATAGTATATTCTGTCTCTGGCTCGTTTTCTGAATAAATCATTTGTAGTTCATAAAGCCAGGTTTATACATATCACACATCACAGCTACAAAAACTCAACAACAACAAAAAAAAAAGAAGTAATTTCTTTGAATGTCATCTCCTGAAATGTCATAATATACTGAATGCCGCTCAAGGAGCAAAGCAGAATTGATTGGACAGCTGAGATAATTTCAAAGAAATTATT